>NC_056731.1:66845049-67145049 GCF_019279795.1 Protopterus annectens
TGGCAACTGCTCTAATAACCTACACGGTTAAGTTTTGGAAGAAGGCTGCTGATGTAGCTTGAGCCCAGACAGAGTGCACTTTCATAGTAGTGGCAAATGACTTCCCTGCAGAAAAATAGCAATCACAAGGTCACTTGGAAAGAGTGAACCTGGACACTTTTTATCTTTTCTTAACAGAGAAGGACACAAATAACAGTCCTTTCTGAGGTCCTTAGTATTCAAAAATTTCTGGGTAGCTACTTTTGGCACACATGACAGATTTGTTCCAAGTTGTCACTCTGTCCGGATGAAATATCAACTATGGATACTTGTATGACAAGGCTTGAAGCTCTCAGAGCCTTCTTACAGAGGTAATGGCTGTCAGAGGGACAGTCTTCCAGGTCAAATGTTTCAATTCAATAGAAAAGACAGGTTCAAATAGAGGTCTAGTCAGCCTCTCCAGAACGAAATTTAAGTCCCAGGGTGGAGCAGGTCTAACCAAGTCAGGTCTGGAATGAAACACTCCTTTTTAAAAAATGCTTTACATATCTTATGGGAAGCCAGACAAGATGTGATAAAACCGGGTTCCAAGAATGACATAGCTGTCACATGAACCTTAATAGCAGAGTAAGTACTACATTGCTTGAATAGTTGGGCCAAGAAAGTTAAATATCTGCAACAGAGAAGTTGAAGTAGGATCTATATCCTTGCTTGTAGCCCATAAAAAAAATGCTTCCTTTTACCCTTGTATATCTTTCTTGTAGAAGGTTTTTGAGAAGCAGACAATATATCTACTATGTCTTTTGGAAATGTTGGATCTCTGTCCATCAATGGAGGTGGAGAAACCAGGTGGTTAGATGAAGGGACCAAATGTATGCATAAGGGGATCATGGGGGAAGTGACAGCAGATAAGGATGCTGCCAAAGGAGGTGTCTTCTCATCATATGTGGTTACAACAAGGGGAACTATATTTGGTGAAGCCAGAATACAGCTAGAAGAATAACTTTTGCCTTTTACATCTTGGCTTCCTGAAGAAACTTGTTTTTTAACAGAAAGGGTGGAAATATGTAAAAGATTTGGGGGCCAACCATGGGTGAACACATCTCTTGGGAGCTGTCCTCCTTAAGGAACTATACTGAAAAGTCTTTGCATTTAGTGTTGGAAGGTGAAGCAAAGAAACTGCAACAGAATGTTCACCACTGAAGGAATAGGTGATGAATGGTCTCCTTGTTGACAGACTATTTGTGTAGGAGCATAATTTTATGCTCGACCTGTCCACAATCACACTGGATGTCCCCAGTGTGCGCACTGCTTCAAGGAAAGCAACATTATATTAAGGCTCATTCCCATGCCCTCATGACCTCTCTGCAAAGAGGATAAAGGTCTTGTCCCACCTTGTTTGTTGACGTACCACTGCAATACCATGTTGTTGGTGTGGATGGCAATAACACCATGAGGGAGAAATTTCTAAAATGCCTGCAATGCTAAGAGAACTGTTCTCATATCCAGTACATTTATGTGAGACACATCCTCTTGTGTCCATATTCCCTACACAGTTGTCCTGTTCTGATAATGCTTCCCCACCACAAAATGGACAGGTCTGTCATCACTGTGGCTGTAAGGAAAGGGCAAACAAAGGGGGTGCCCACTGACAGGTTTTGAACACTTGTCCATCACATAATACTCTAACTGCATACCTTAGAAACTATGATAGGCATTCACCATGGGCTGTAATGTTTGACCCCACTGCATTCCGAGGGTCCACTGCAGAATTCTCATATTCTCTCTGGCAAAAGGGACAGTCTGGATGGATGCAGTTATGAGTTCTAGCATTTTGTGGATCACAGAAGCTGTCAGTCTTTGACTCTGGGAAAGACTGGTTACTCCATTCACAATGGACTTAATTCTGTTTGTAAACATAATAGCTTTCTGGGTGACCGAGTCAAAACAGGTAGCTCATGAAAACTATAGACTGCATTGTATTTAACCGAGAACTTTGCAGGTTTTCCATGATCCAAAAGGATAGGCACTGGCACAGTAAGTACTGTCTTGCCTCTAGAAGCAACTCCACAATGGCAGCCACTATGAACCAATCATCCAGGTAGGGGAAAATCCTTACCCCCAGAAGTCTTATGTGAGCCATGACAGGAGCCATATATTTGGTGAATACCCATGTAGGGGTCTGCAGTGAGACCACGTGGCATGGCTCAAAACGGATAATACCTGGCTGCCACCTGGAAGTGACGGAACTTGATGGTAAGCATCTTTGAGGTCCAAAGAGCACAACCTATCTCTTGTGTGCAAGCATAGTAGTATGGACTGCACCATGACTATCTAGAATGTCTCCTTCTTCATGTACTTGTTCCGTTGACTTAGGTTTGCTATTGTTCTGAAGCCCCTGAGTCTTTCCAAGCAAAAAGAAAAACTGAAGCAGAGTCCAGACCCTCTCTAGTCTGGTGTGTCCTCCTGAATGGCTCTTTAGTGTACAAGTGTTTTTACTTGTAGATGTACTGTCCTCCTTCTGCAGGGAGGTACTTTTGGAGGATGTGAGGACAGATACTTGGGCAACTGCAAAAAGGGGATGGAGTAAACTCTGGATAGGATTTCCATTTATCCATCTGTCTGTTATAATGGCGAGCCATGTTTGAGGTGTAGGAAAGCAGTTACTCAAATGCCTCCAGAGTGGGACAGTTGGGCAACTCTTTAGGACTCATATTGGAAGGATCCCCTAAAGGATCCCTTAAAGGCCTAGTAATTTGGACCACCTCTACCTCTGGGGTGGCAGCATCGGGGGAGGGGCATTATCGTATTGCTGCAAATAATCCACGGTGGTACAGCAGTAGCATTGTTGCCTCACAGCAAGAGGTTCTCCCGTTCGATTCTCAGCTGAAGTGCAGGGAGTGACTTCTGTGTGGAGTCTGCATGTCCTCCCTGCTGTTGGATGGGCGTTCGAAAGACATGCGTAAATAGGCGTACCTTCGTTGAAGGTTGGACGTCGAGCTGGCACCTCGGCGTTCGTGAAAATCTACTGCCAATCATTAGTGGACCGGAGTTCCGCTGTGACAACCCTAACCGGGAAAAGCCAAAAGACAAACAACAATGGAGCTGCTGGGATTTCCTAAACCACAAATTTTTGGTACATATTTGATATCTCTGGAGTGCTGAAAACTTAATCCCAACAACAGTAAGTGTAGTAAGTGTTTTGCTCTCCAGTTCATACTGCAGAAGTCTCTCTTTTACCTTCTATTCAAATAAGGAGGTAACGTCAAAGATGGCAGTGACGTGCACCTCCTTGATGTGGTCCACAAAAGTTTGTTAAATTACACCAAACTGGGTGTCTTATAGCCAGGTCTGATCCTGCAGCCATGGCTACACCATCCATAGTGTTATGAAGCAGCTGCATGGTGAGGGTAAGATATGGAAGACACAGCTGCCACTTAGGTTTCGAGATGATTCCTCAATTCATCCACTTGCAGTTGTTTCATAGAGTCTCCCATCTGTTCTGCCAAGTCTCCCTGAAATCTTGTCAAATGCACCATATAGTCCAGGGTTCTAATAGAGAATGTACTAGATGCATACATTTGCTTCCCCAGGCTATCCATTATGCTAGACTCCTTATTTGGAGGATGGATAGCCTGAGCATCCACTAGATCATTGCCCTTGGTGGCAGCGGACACAATTATGAAGTCAACAAGAGGTCGCTTACTCCAGTGCTGTCTGTCTTTCCTGGGTTCACAGCAGTCTGTCAGGTTTCTGGGGTATGGGCTCAGATCTCTTCCAAACCTTGCTGCATACCAAGTCAACCAGCTTCTCTAATGAGGGCTTGACCAAAGCAACAGAGGGAGAGGTCTTATAAGCCTCCTGCAAAATGTCTTCTTCAGAGGACGGGGGGGCATGATCCCTCCTGTTGCAGTATTTCCAAAATCTTGCCAAAGACGGCATCTTTCATCAAGATCAGTATCTGGAGAAGGAGACTACAGTGGGAAGTCAAGGTGCTTCCTTTAACACCACCTCTTACTTGGTGGGCTGTGGAAAGCATGAGTCCACCCCTATATCTTCTCATACTGGACTTGTGAAGACCTTTGTCCACAGGGAACATCACACATGAATGGCTGAAATGCCCAGCACCAACACGGTCTAGGGGCAAACTTGAATGTCCTGGTGTTAAAGTTAGAAGGGTATCCCTAACTAAAAATTAATTTCCAGATGAGTGCTAAGTTTTGGCTTAAGACAATTATTCCTAGGTTTGCTCAAGCACACAGACAGAGATACTGAAGCAGCAATGCTGGCAATGACATCTGTAGTATCTCCTAGCACCAGGGGTTTATGGGCTAGGAGAGTAGATCAAGCTTGGTTGGAGTATAGTTGTCATGGAAAAGACAGCCAGGTAACCACTTCAACCATTCTAGTGTCCAGACAGGACCAGAGTAAATCCATCATTACATATGCTAATGAAATAACAGAAGAAAATGTACTACAAGAGACACATGAGTTGACATACCGATGCCAGTGGACCCTCAGGATCCAATGAAGAAGTCTTGTGTGGTACATTGGGAAGAGAACCAGAAAAACTGTCTCAATTATACATGATACCAACTATAATACAAACAGATGAGGGAGAAGGTAGAAGAGGCAGAGATCTGACTTACAGGGATGAAGTCATATTTTGGGGGAGACTGGGCACATAGGTCCAGCTGACATCCAATGAAAATTTAAGCTTACGAAGGCTTCAGCCTGGGACTTGGCAATTTTCACTGAAAATCCTAATGCTCAGAATAACTGCAGCAAGCAGTCTCTAACCCACATCAATAACTCCTCTGTGGAGGCAGCTGGGAACAAATCGTTCAGGTATTTGAACACTTTTATTCCCAGCAGCCTGCTGATACACCTGTCAAGAATTTGGTGAGCACCCTGCTTGCTGTGGTCAGACTAAACAAGAGGGCCCTGAACTGACTGTGACAGAGTGTCTCCCACCCTGAAGTTCAGTAGCATTCTGCAAATTCTGACTATCCTGACTATTCCAATATGTAGACAGGAGTCCTGAAGGTCTACACAGTACATCTAATCCTCTTCCTGCAGGTGGAAGGATAGAAGGTACAATGACCATCTGGAATTTTGAATAAATTCTGGACCTTCCTTAGACTGACAGAACTTCTTGGATGGCTCTTTCACTTAGGAGGTTTATCATTCTAGTTTGGCTGCCACCCAGTGACTGGATGAATGTCAGGAAAGGTAAAAGAAACAGGTGTTTGTGATGAACTGAAGGGAATGCTGTAGCTCATGGATGCTTTCTCACCTTTCCATCTGTCTTTTGTAATGGCTGCCATGCGTAAGACATAGGGTAGAATAAACCTCCAACGGCATCTAGAGTGGGACAGTCACACAAGTCCTTAGGGATTCTGCAGTGGGTTCCTAAAAGGAGGTTCGCAAATCCCTGAATTTGCAAACCACTTCTGCTATTGGAGCAATGTTGGCACTGGAAACTTCTGCATTCATTTTGTTTCTCAGAACTCTAGTCAAATGGTTGCTTCTGGCCTGAATTAAACCATTAGCTCTGTGTACTCCTGAATGCAGAGGAACATTTTTCTGCATTTTTTCACATGCAGGCCAAAAAAAGAAGTTGCCATTATTTGGGTCACTGGTGAAAGATGCTTTGAAGTTGTCCATAAAGTTGCAGTACCAGAGTCAGGCATGATGCTGTATGGTAATGCTGGACCTAGACATACAGCTCGTTCATTAATTAAGTTATGCAGCAGTCACATACAGAATATAGCCATGCTGGCAATAGTTGCCAACTGGGGGTGCAAATTCACAACTCAGATCCCCAAGTGGCATCTTTTTTAGCACTTCTAGGGTTATGTATGGTAATCCTGTACCTAGACATACAGCCCATTCATTAAGTTATATAGTAGTCATATGAAGAATACAACCATGATGGCTACAGTTGCTACTTGGGGGTGCTAATTCACAACTCAGATCCTCAAGTGGCATATTTTTCAGCACTTTGAGGGTTTGATCCATTAAGCTGCACTGAAATCAAACTACAGACATCAGGTAGATCAAGGCATATATACAGAAGGTACCTTGTGTAACACTGCACTCTCAATCCAATAATTTTCTTTCTCTCTCTCTCTTTCTTAATTTCATGTAGCTGCCATCACAATGGAGTCAGCAATGACAGCTTTATTGCCATATTCCCAGTCCTTGGGAAGTCCAAAGATATTTTCTGGTCTCACTGCAAAATGAGTTGTCATATCAAGTTCTTCCAAAGTCCTTTGCATTACAAAAGAGATCATGTCATTGTAAGGAGTAACCCCTCCAAGAAGCAGGGAGGACAGAATGGAAAGCCTCCTGCAGTAAAATTTCCTCAGGGAAGGTGAGAGCAACAGGCATCCCTCTCCAAAATATATTTTACAGTAGCTCCTCAAACTGATGTAATTGGATGGAATACAAGGAAGACTCCCTTTTGTTCAAATTAGTATCTGAGGCAGAGGACTCCGAATGGAAGTCCATATGCTTCCATTTGCATTTTTTCTTTGCGGAAAGACTTGGAGAAAGCTTGTCCAACCATGATGAAGAAGAATCAGATATGGATACTGTTAACCTGTTCCTTACGTGTTTTTTTTTTTTTGTCCCACAGCATCTCTGAAATGGAAACAATGCAAATATGCCAAACTGAGGGGCATCCTGGGGAGGAATGGATGTTGGTGACAATGTCTTGGGCAAATCTAGCAATTCAATAAGAGACTGACATTAAAGGTCTTGACACTGAGAGGTCCTGTGCTTAAGAAGACACTGGCAATGAAGGTCTTGCTGCTAAGTTTATCTGAAAAAAATATCAAGTTTTGGCAGTGAGGGCAACATCAATATCAACAATGGCTTCAGTGCCAAGAAATCAAATGCCAGAATGCATGAAATCAATAATGTCTCAAAGAGCAAAGCCAAAATTGGTGCCAACTCACAGATACTTAAAATCTGGTCACTGGTGACCTTTGGCAAAAAGACTCTTGGCAAGGCCACAACAGCAGTAGAGCATGACAGTGACAGTCAACAGTATAACCACTGGCGCCAAAACTCCAGGAAGCACAAAAAGGCCTGAGGATGGGGTGTTATTCCATGACCTTGTACTAAATGATCTGTAACTAGGATTAGTTCAGCCTGCAAAACTCTTTGTTTTACAGTTGAGCATGCTATTTACTTTCCAGGCTGGCAAATGTGTCAGAAAGTTATGTCTAGCATAATTACAGTCTGTATAGATTACAAAGAAACAAGATTTCCCCAGTAGCCTACCAGATAGAAGTAAAGAGAAAAAACACATTATTTTCCAAATTGCTATGGGCAAAGGAAAATGTTTCTTTTAAGTGCTCTCTTAAATGGGTCACATAATAATGGGCAATGGTGGCATGTGCCAGACTTGTATCCTCTGTAGTATACAGAAGATGGAAAGGCAGTACCATTATCCTATCAGTCATCATCTCAAAGGGTGGGACACTTCTGGGTTTACTGGGAGTGGCACAGATGGACATTAATACAGGGTATCTTAACATCCCAGTCATCTCAGTATAGCCAAGATAATTTTTGAATATATGGATTATAGACTGGTCTGACCGGAGGACCTGGATGATGGGACAGATGCAGCTTCCTTCACACTCCCAAAGTTTTCCATACACCTTCTATTACCTCACTAGTGAAATGTGGTCCCCTATCAGATTCTACCCTCATTTCATTGTTCTGCATAATACTTTCTGGTAGTTCACCAATGATAGGGAAACCCAATTTCAAATCATAGAAAGACTCCCTATTATTGTACCCAGTTCTCAATGAGAGCTTCTACAGCAATGGGATTTGCTGTTGGACTGGGCACCAATACATGCTTCACAATGCAACGGGTGTAGAGTGCAATTTTAACCCTAGTTCTTTCAAAATGTCTGCTAAGAACAAAGTGCAGTTTGGTCAGGCATTTCTTGACTTTTCATACTATTAGCTCTCAAGAAGAATTCTCTGACATTGGCTGGAATTACTATAGCAGTTTCAGGCACAAGTTGGCATACTTGGGGTATGGTCTGTCCTGACTTCAAAGCTTGTGTAGTCATACTCTGGGGTATTGGATCCCCCTTGTACGTGTAAGTAGTGTATCAATGACCAGATCAACACACATTCCCAGGTGCACCAGGACATCTATTCCTATATGCAAGAGTGAGTTTAGGCCTCTTAACACCCGTACAGGATGCTGAAATGTATTTTGCCCTGTCCGGAGGTTCAAAGCATACATTCCTATATTTTTCAAATGTTGTACATGATTTGGAATGTCTCTTAGCAATTCTGACTTTTTGACTTTAACAAATTTCAGATTAGGCCTTGTCTCTTTAGCATTCTATAATACAATACACATAAGATACCTTTTTTGTAATTTAAACATAAAGTTTTAAGTATTGTTTTCTGTCTTAAACAAACACAAACACTTCATTCCCTTCTGACCACATTTTGTACAGAAAAGACTTGTGACCTACTGAATTTTCCTTTGCAGTTTCCACAAGGGAAGCAGAGTATTTAGCCTGTGGCACCGCTGTGTCAGTATTTGGATGTCTTTCTGAGATAGCAGGGTTTATTTCTTTAGTAAAGAATGCTAGAACTCTGGCATTTACCTCAAATTTTACATCTTGTCTTAACACACAACATATGTGCCCTCGGTCTCCATGGAGACAGATCCTCAGAGTTTCCAAGCACAGACAAATCTGACCTTACAAAAAATCACTTTAATCATTGCCTCATTTTTTTTCTAAATAGCATTATTCTGCTTGATTAGAAACCTTTAAACTCTTTCCAAAGTGAATGGGCTTATTTACCTTTGACCACAAGACCCTATGAAAATCGTCAGTTATAGGCCTAAATCTTTTTAGCAGATCATTACCAATTAGGAAATCATCTACCGACTTACTGGTGACAAATACTGGATGGCTTGTTTTCATTTTTTCAAACATTAGCGTCAGCCACACTTTACCCAAGGCTGTTTGCTCTCCCCTGTGTAGCCTATAACCTGCAGGCCATCAGGTAGGATTTTCAGTCTCTTTGAATCTTTTAATGCTCTGCTCAGCTTATTATAGATGCCTCTTAACATCAGAGTTACTTCAGATCATGAGTCAATTATAGCCTCATGCTTTAAGCTGTTTTTACAATCACTTCAAAGTAGAATATATACGCACTTCCCTACCTAAGGGATTAAGTTGCTCAAGTAGAATTTGTTGTGTTATATCCCTTGTAACAAGGCAGAGTCAACAGTACTGGCAACAGAAGCTTTAGGAGTTTCCAGTTTGAGGTCATCTTTGGAGACAATGCCTTTTGTTACCTTTACCATGCATACGTCTTTTAAATCTGGAACCATACCAGAATCTTTAACTTGGCAGTTTGAGAGAAGACAAAAAAAAACTAGTCAGTTGTTATAGGAATTACCATTTTCCATAGAAGTAGGAGTGCTGGGTACTCCCGTCCCAGGAGGAGGGAAACTGGGAGGCAGTGAGCATTTTTGGTTCCAGAAATTCAGGAATAGGAATTTCAGTTTTTCTACCTTAGGTTCATAAGTAGGTACTAGACTATTTGGCCTTAAGGCCTATATACGCCTAGCCAAATGGTACCCTGGCTTTCACCACCTGTTCCCTTATCTGTTTGACCGCATCCTGTGATCTGCTTATTTCTTCACTGGTTCCTTCTCTGTAACAGGAATTAGGTATGTTCCTGGGCTAGTCCCTATTACAGTGTAGTACCTTCTGTAGTAGTCCTTGCCAGAACCATATCGGTCTCCCTTCACATCTCCTGTCATTTTTGTCTACCTGGTTCCTGTCTTCTGTATGACTGTCAATGGCTAGAATATGACTGTGGGGGGGGGGGGGGGGTAAGGTTGTGGAGGTCTGGGAAGTGGAGGTAAATAGACTGGAGTTTGTGGAATAGAAAGCATTTGATGAGGTGCAGAAGAACTGGCACTAGCTTGTGACAGCACAAGTATATTAGCCTCTTAGATGTATTTTTACCTGGTATGTTACCTTTAGAATGAGGTAATTCAGTTCCTTCCATGCCAAGGGTATCAGAAGTTTTAACTTCTAGTACCTAGGCTTGGGTAGCAGGTCATTTTTCCCTTTTCACCCTGACAGAGCTTCAGCCCCCTTAGCGGACTCCCAGATATCAACTGCCCATTCTACAATACACTGTGCAGTTTGGGGTTTCTTCCTAAGTTTTAGGGATAACTGTGCCCTAATATGGAATGGTAGGCTATCAGCAGCTGCAAAATACACATCCTTTAACTGATTACAGAATTCTTGGGGGTTTTGATTTATGTGGCATTTTATGGCATAGGCAGTTTGTTTGCCTTTTCTCCACCAGCGATACCTCCCAAGCTCCTGTTTTAAAAAACTTGTACAAGCGCTGTGGGTCATTTTTCTCTTTTTCAGAAACTGTAACCCAGTGTATTTTCTTATCATCTGTGGAACACCAGACTATGAAACTTTGTTCCTCTTTTCTGGTTAAGGATAATGCTGCAAAGCATTCCTTTAACTTTTCTATGACTACCCTTTTTTGCTTTGGAGTTGAACTTACCGCCAGAGAGCTTTAAGACCTGCATAACAATTTTGGGAGATACAGACCCTTGTTCCCTTTTGCCCACCCTTTTATTACTGGTAGGCTGGGAATAATCACTGTCAGAATCAAGTCACTTTGGCAGGTAGTTCTCCTCTTAGCTATACATGTTCTGGGTAGCTGCTTAGTGCGGGTACAAGGCTTTCTAACGGGTTGTTTGAAATTTTATCCCTTCCCTTTACTACAGCAACTACTACAACTGCTGCTTCTTTCTACACTAGCTGTCACTCTGACTTAATCTGATCCATTTGCTGTGCAAAATGTCCCAGGTCCCTTTGTCTCTGTTTTTAAAATTCAGAGTGCCAGTCCTTTAAATAATCTATATTACTTTGAACACCTCTCCAAAGCGGTTCCTTTCTAAAAAGGCACTCTTCCAAATCTTTAATTTGTGCTGCAAGTATGTTTTTCTGGTGACTAAGCCTTCCATACCTTTCAATTTGCAGTTTAAGTTGTACTTCTAATTGTTGGACTTTTACAGATAGATATCTGTTATTATATCTTAGTCTACCTCTCTCTCTTTCTTCCTCCCATTCTATACAGGGTACAGGGTGAGATGGAGACTCAAATTTATTTCTTATACTGTCAGAACAATTAGGCTGGAATGTAATACTTTATAATAAAAGCAATGCATTTGCCTGTGTGAGAGAAAAAGCTGGTTCAGTGCTTATTTGTCCCCCTTTCCAAAGCCTATTGTTCTAAACACATTCAAGCCAAAATTAAAACAGCTAACATGTGCCAAGGTGAATTTTATATAAAAGTAGAATTTATTAGCACATAAAAAATAAATTAACTTAATTTTGAGTTGGCATCAATTAATAAAACTTAACTTGCTGTAAACCATGAAAGTCAAAAAACCCATCAAATTACTTACAGTAGTTCCTGGCAGTATAGTAAGTTATGCAACATATCAAGTGGTTAAAATAAAGTTAAGGATCCAGGCTTAAAGTCTTTTGGTCCTCGGTGGGCACAGTGGAATAGTTCTACATCCTTTGTCCTGTCTCTTTTGGGAGATCCACAAAACAGATAATACTTGGAAGAGGACTCCTTTAATAGGTTTAAGTCCAGTTCAATTGCAGGAAATCCTGGTTAAATGTTCATGTCTGGCACAATCCACTTTCCCTCAATGAGAATGGATCTACCTTTTTGGTTCGTCAGTTCTAGAGTTAGCAAGATGCAATATCACAGTCTTTGGTTCCTTCTCCAGACTGTAGAAAGCTATGTCAGTCCTTTAGCATGGCCCTTTCAGTGCATGTCAGCAAACAGTTGGCAAGTATGACCGGAACAAAAAGATAAAATCAGAAAGCCTGAAGTCACTGGCTGAATCCAAGTCTGGCTGAGCCTGGCTGCTCCAAAGTTTTGCAGAACAGAATGTTTTATAGAGTGGCTGTCCCAAAAATGAATGGAAGTCAAAATGACTGACAAAGTTCAGTTCTATTGCAAACAGAAGACAAAGCTACCACCTCAGGGTATTTAGCAGCATATTTCACCATTACTAAGATATACCTATTACTTGTTTTGCTTGTGGTACTAACAGCAACAGCAACTCTTTAAAACAATTATTTTATAATAAAAGGCAAAGGTCCCAAAGTAGCCATTGCTTTGTTTCCTACTTTGACAGACTTTTAGCACTGGTCATATAGTTTGGAGAATCTTACCATACGTTTTGCAATACCTGGCCAATGCAATTTCTGCAGAAAACTCCTCATTGTATGCTTTATGTTTAGATGACCTGCAAAAGCAATATCATGGGCTATGACCCAGAAGTGTCCAGTGGTAGCCATTGGAACCACCAACTACTGTATCACTTCTCCCTGCACACAGACCAACTCCATCCTTGAACTCAGAAACTTCCCTTGGATACCACCTTTATGTTTTATGGTGGGATCCAAAATCTGTGTCTTTTGGAACTCCTTCTTTGTAGCCTTCACTAGTTCTCCTCACAATGCCTGAAACTCTCTTGCTGTGGTGGGTACATACCTCTCAAGTGTAGCTAATTATGAGGAATGTTCCTCATTTGAGGTCCAGAAACACTGATGTTCTTCAAAGTTCCACACTGAAAGCATCTGTCAACCGTTCAGTGCTAGGTATTTTTTTAAGTGATATCCATGATAAAGAGGGCAGAATCACATTAATTCATCAAGATAATTTTTATATGTAAAAATAGCACATTTTAACCATCTTATGAGCTTCCTAGGTGAAGTTGTTAGTAAGCTGTTAGTAAGTATTCCACATTTTGGCCATTTGTCACACATTAAAAGCGGTAGTGTTCCACATTTTGGAGATAGACGGTTGAGAGCTACGAGTGGGTATAAAATAAAGTTGTATGACTACCATAAAGATAGATATGTGTTGCCTTTGGATCCAGATAAGATAGATATGTGTTGTGTTGTATTTAACAACAGAATCTCCTTTTTCTAAAAGTTCCTTTAAATTGGCCCCTTTACTAGTAACAAATATGGGAGTAGACCCCAATGTTCCTTTCATTTCATCAGGGAACGCACTGTCCCATGCTGTTTGTACAATCTGCCTTACTTTAGGTGCTGTGTGACTGTACTCCAGCACCATCATAGCACTCTTGGCTACCTTTTTGTGTTCATAAAGTGTATTTTTATTTATCGGACCAGCTTCTCTGGTTTTGTTCCACAAAATTTAACAAACTGTAGTGGCCCTTTTCTTAAACACTTCCTTACTTGTTTTTATCAGGAGGTCAAAGGGGTACCCTCTATTTTGGAACATATCTTGTAATTCTGACAATTCATTTTTGAAAAAATTCATCTTGACTAACCAGTCTTGATAGGTGGACCATCTGCCCTTTTACTACATTTTTCTTTTGAAAAAAGGATGGCAGCTCTCAAAATGAAGAAAAGAATTACTATAAGTTTTCTTTCGATAAATGTTAAAGTGTATTTGGACAGCTTCCTTATACAAACAAATGTTTAAAAATTAAATTCTGTCTTCATCATAATGACTAGTAAACTTAAGAAAACTGGTCTTGTTCAAAAAATCTATAAATTCCTCCAGTACTTTCTTAGTGCCATCCCATAATATCGATACATCATCCAAATAACGTAAATAGGTTATAATGTTGGCCATGTATTTAGAAGTGAAAATGTGCTGTCTCTCCCACTCTGCTAATACCAGGTTAGCATAGGTGGGTGCACATTTTGCACCCATTGCAACAGCACTGATCTGCCTAAAGTATTCCCCTTCAAACAGTAGGAAGTTGTTGAATAAAACCATTTCCAGGAGTTCTGTAAGTAAACCCCTCTTAACATGGTGTAGTTCACCACTGTTGGCTAAGATATTGTCAAAAAATTTGAGTCCTATTTTGTGGGGAATAACTGTGAATAAATTGCTGACATCTATGGTCACAAACAAAAATTCTTTCTTAATATTTAAATTCCTTATGATGTCTAAGCAATGCCAAGAATCCTTTAAAATATAAGGAAACTTCTCCAACACTTTCTTACATGTAATGTCTATGTATGAAGCAAGGGGTTCAGTTTTTGAACCCCTAGCAGCCACAATTGGTCTAAATGGTGGACAATTCATATTTTTGTGAATATTGGGAATTCCGAAAATAGATGGTATAGTCAGGGTGTCCACCGTTAGATATCTATATTCTTCTAGTGAAATTATCCTCTTACACAAAAATTCATGAAGTTGCCAATCAATCTTGGCATATGCTTTATAAACATCAAATTTGGACATTCTTGTATAAGTGCTGGAATCATGCAATAATTCTTGCATTTTACAAGAATAATCAGTGTTTGTCATAATTACTACCCCACCACCACCACCACCACCACTGTCTGGTTTCATAAAATGGTAAGTGAGGTTTCTGTTAACTGTTTCAGACAGAATTTTTCACCTATAGACAAATTTTGAACAAGCTGTTTTTTCAGAAAAGATGCATCTCCTAATCTGTGTTTCACACAGTATTTCAAAGACTATAACTGTATGGTTGCTTGGGGGAATAAATGTACTACTTCTCTTAAAAGTCATAACATTCTCAATAACAGGATTACTATTGTTAGCAAAATATTACGAAGTTTAAAAGTCTAATAAGAAGTTTGAACTGCAACAGTAGCTTCCCAACCTCATAACGGAAGTTGGGTACAAAAGAGAACTCTTTTCTCAACAAGGACAAACAGTTGTCAGAAATCTCAATATCAGAAAAATTGTAAATCTTGAATACATACATGCTGACAATTAAAATTTCCATTCAAAAGCTCTGAATCTATGTCCATCAAACTACTGTTATTAATAATACAGTTTTATTCATAAAGGAGTCCTTCCTATCCCACTGTCACATCAACAAAGTCTAATTGTGCATAGTGGTGTGACCGAGACTAACTGTAGTTGTGGTTCTGACACTGCGAGGTGTATTCCTTGAACCTCCCCATCTCCCCCTTTGTTGGTACCCTTGACCTCTCACTGGGGTTGTCCTGTTGTTGTTCTGGTTGCGATTCCGTATTCTGTCCAAACGTGTCAGGGGAGTGGGATCTAAAAAAACATCATTCACCTCAAATGTATCAGTCTCCACATATTCAGTGTCCATGTTTAGTAACAGATTTTAAGATGCACAGTGGTTTCTTCTAGGTCATTTTGTCTTTTATTGGTGTTTACAAGTTTTGGTTAAGTTACGTATGATTTTTAGGTCAGCTTTCAACTGTTCTAATATTTTAAGGTTGTAATAGTTTATGTAGCACTAACTGAATGTTAATGTCTATTAATTAATTAATTAATTAATTAATTAATTAATTAATTAATTAATTAATTAAACAAGCTTTGTATATAAGGATAAATGTTTTACTGTGATTTACTCTGATGAAGCCCAACAGGATTAGGGGTGAAAGTGCTTAGTCTGTTATGTGAATAAAGCTGTGTGCTCTCTGGCAAGCTGTGGATTTTAGTTTTTTATCAGTTTACTACTTGTGGTTTGTGTTTGTGGCAGACAATATATGCAGAGCAGGAATGAAGTTTGAGAGACAGGATTTGAATGAGCCATATCATGCTCAACTGACAATGAATGGATAGATTATAAGTGATGTATAATGTTAGCAACTACAGTTGTTTCAATGGTGTCTGCGATGTATACTGTTTGCAACTAAAGTGGTGTCATGTTGTTTGTTTTACATTTGTATAAATGTAAGAATGCCTATGCCATGTGTGAAACTTTATGGAGAAAAAACAGATGACTGAGCATGTGCTTACTAAAAATGTTTTTTTCTATAATCAGGAATGTTTTTTACAGATCAGAGGAACAGCGATGGGGGCTTCTTTTGCCCCCATATATGCTGATCTGTTCATGGCTTATATTGAACAGATTATGATTTATGATGACACTCATAATCTGTACTTACCTGAAATCGATATTTGGCGAAGATATTTGGATGACTGCTGGATGGTGTGGAGATCAGATATTTCATATCTACAGGAATTTATGGAATATTTAAATGATAATAAATGGGGAATACAGTTTACCATCACCTATGATCAAAAATCGATAACATTTTTGGATGTTTTGGTTACTAGAAATAGGGATAACACTCTTAAAACTGAAACTTACAGTAAGTTTCCCCAATATAACACCTTACTCCATGCCTCCAGTTTTCATCCAAAGCATATCGCCAAAAACATTCCAAAATCTCAATTCATCAGAATTAGACGTAATTGTTCTGATGATATCAGCTTTGCTCATCATGCTCAAGATCTACATAATAGATTTATTGATAGGGGCTATAACTCAGGGTATGTTACAATGGCAAAAAATTTTGCCTCGGGCCTACATAGATCAAACCTTTTGATGTATAAAAAGAAACCTATGACTAAAAACACTCTACGTTTCACAACCACATTTGGCAGAAATACTAATAAATTGATGAGGATAATCAATGATAATTGGAATATATTGGAAGCAGATGTCAAAATTCAAAAGATTATTCCTAACAAATGTTCTTTTTCCTTCCGTAAAGGAAAGAATCTAGCAGGGTATTTTAATCATTATAAACATCACTCTGAATCTACCTTGCCCTAGGTGTATCAAACAACTATTTTGGGGGATAAACTCATTGGCTGTTTTCCATGTGGCCATTGTGTTAACTGTAAATTTATTCTGAAATCAAAGGAATTTACTAGCAGAAATTGTAATAGAGTTTTTGATATTCAATTCTTTGCCAACTGTAATACTGATTGGGCCATTTATATGGCCTGTTGTACTTGTCACTCATTTTATATTGGGCAAACCTCCCGACCCTTTAGGCTACGTGTATCCGAACATCTGAGTGACATTAGATGTAAAAGAACATCCAATGCTTTATATAAACATACACTTATACATAACACAGCTCAATTTCATTTTGTAATCATTGATAAACTCATTGGTGATAGAACTAACAAATGTGGCTGGCATAAGAAACTTGATGCTAAAGAAAAGAAATGGATCACCAAACTTGGTGCTCTCTTTAGCCCAGGGCTTAATGAATATTTATGAAGAATCTTGTTAGTATATATTTAATGAATATTCATGAATACAGCAAATCCTGTCAACCAATCAACTATTTTTGATGAATGTATAAAATCACATGATTATTGGCTTTTTTGCTTAACACTGAAGAAGGCAAGGTTAAATCCGGGCCGAAACCGGTTTGTTTTAAGAGCTTTTCATGTTGTTAAAGTAGTTTTTAAATAAACTACTTATTATTTGACGGCTCACTTGTTGCTGGCTTGTGTTTCTTCTCTTTATCCTGTTTTAAGCCGTGCAACTCCCTATGTGCAGGGGAACTTTGTATGCGAAAAAACAGATGAGACACAGCCTCCAGTTAGCCCCTAGGGTGGTCTCATAAAAGGGGATCTAGAGGATGGTCAAACCAAATGCTGTCTTACTCCTGGAAAGCAAGTTTAATTTTATAATGAGTGATGAATGTGTGCACATGCAATCAAATATAAACTGAGGCCCTAGACCTGAAGACTGTGGAAGTAGAAACATATCTAGCTAAATGTGCATTTGATGGTTAGGTAATGACACATCTTTAACTTTATATACATGAAAGATGTAGTACATCAGCCATCTAGCTAGAGATGCCTTTGAAAAACCTTTACCCATTTTAATATTAGAAAATGGGACAAATAACTGATCTGTCTTCTTGAAAGGTTTGGTTTGGGGATGATAAAAATGCAATTGTCTATGTACATCCAACAAATGGAACACATGCTCTCCTTTATTTGAAAATTTTGTGAAGAAGATTGGCAAACTAATGCTTTGATTAAGGGAGGTCTCCATAGTTACTTTAGGAAGAAAGACGGGATTAGTGTGTAACGATACCCTATCCTTGTGAAAGATAATGTAAAGAGGTTTGCAGAACAGAGCTTGAAGTTCTGCACTATTCGAGCTGAAGTAATAGTCAATAGAAACAGTGTCTTCCAATTTAAACATTTTAAATCCATCTTGGCAATGGGTTCAGAAGGTGGGTGAGTTAAGGCTTGGAGTAAAACAATCATGCCCTATGGTGAAGAAAGATCCTTAACAGTGGGACTAAGAAGGAAGGTACCCCTCAGTAAAGCTTTCCATAATTCAAGAGAAGCCAAGGTTGCAGGATTCTGTCCCACATGAAAATACGAAATAGCACTTAATTAAGCTTTAATAGTAGAATAACTAGCCCATTCATGAAATATGTAAGCTAAGACATCCAATACTGCTGAAACAGGGGATAAAAAGGGATCCAAATTTCTATGTGAGGTCCAAACACAGAATCTTTTCACTTACTCTTATAAAAACTTTCCTGGTGGATGATCTCTAGGAGGAAGTGAAAATATGAATTATTTGGGAAGAAAGTATAGACTGACTAGCTTTCACTGGAAGTGGAGAACCTATAAGGTTAACTTGAGGGCTTGAATGTCCAGATGAGGCACTCAGGATGGGCATCACCCAGGGCAAGTGTACCAAATGAGGCCAAAGAAAGGGAAATCACACCTGATGAGCCCAAAGAGGGGTAATGAGGAACACCTTGATCTTCCTCTGCAATATTTTCTATAGGAATTTTGGAATCAGTGGCACAGGAGAAAAGGCAAAGAGAAGACCAGAGGGACAATCGTGTGTCAAAAGTAACCCTTGGTGATTCTCCCTCTGGAGGGATTAGAGCAAAAAACCTGCTGCATTTGTCTTGATGGGAGAGTCAAAGAGACTGCAGCATGGCTGACCCCATTGAAGGAATAACGGATTTGCTACTGACAAGTTGAGGGGGCTACTCATGAGGGATCGGAATACATGCATTTCTGAGGGACCTCAACAGATAGATGTTTTGGAAAGGACTTGGAAGGCTATAGAGTATCCTGAGAAGATACAGCTTCAAGGCTAAAACAAACTAGCTGTCATGATGGAATAGTGTGTGACGGCACAGGACCCAGGGCTATTCACTGTGAGGCAGGAGGATCAGACGGGGGTAGAGAGATCTATTAACCAACATTGGAGAGAGCTCTCTTAAACACCTTTAAGGGAGAAGCCAAGGGAAATTCCAGGACCACCCCATTAGATGGTGAATCAACCACACCAAAATTATGGATGGAATCTCCCTGAGCTTGCTACAATACTTTAGAGTTGAACCCCTCCCCCAGATCCTCAGCTGAAGCTTCTGCTTTGAGATCTCTCTGGATCCAAAATGGTCAGGCTGGTGGGATCAGAGTGGAAGCCAGAGTAGAGAATGATCACATTCTCGGATTCAACAAAGATGACTCTGGATGACATCCCAGAGCCTGAATCCCCGAAGCTGAGGGCTGGATCAGCATAGGGGCAGCCATAGTTGAGGGAGAAGGTCCAAAGCTTACAGGTCTGATGGGAGTCAGAGTCGGGAGGATCCCCAGCTGAATATGGGTCCCGAGGAACTTCCTCATCATTCTATCAGTATTAGCTTCTGTTAAGTTCCTGGTAGACTTGATTGATCTCAAGAAAGAAAAAGAAGAAGGTGACCTAGGCAACTGTTGAGCATGCCTGTCTTGTAGAAAAGGAGAAAGAAGTCTAGGGGAGACTGGTCCTAGTGGGAACTTCCGCTCCAGTAAGGGTAGAGTTATGGATCTCCTCAAGGACAGATCTGAAGGAGTGGTAGGATCTGAGGATTTTGATCTTTTAGTGGCTGGAACCAAAGAAGGAGAGAGGTCAGCGGATCACTTCCTCATTTCCTAGCCCTCTTCCTTGGGTTTGTTACTATTCTCCCCCTATGTCTATCTGATGTTCTTTTGCCAGAAGGGGAGTCTCCAGAAGCAGATTTAGAAAAATCTCTCAGAGATGCTTTGAGTAGACCCGTTAAAACTAATTTGTTCTGGCACTCGTTAATGGCCCTCAGTGCCCAAAGGCCATACAAATTGATCAGTCCTCATCAAAGTGTGCGGCTCCTAAACAGTAGACACATTTTTTTTTTTTTATGGGTGTCTGAACTGGGTACTCTGTGATTACTTTCTACAAATTTCTTAAAGTCTGAAGGCTTATCTGCCATGACAGAGTCAAAAAGTTAAAGAGCACAACAAGACAGCAAAGGGACCACCAGCAATGATATCAACAACATCACTTTAGCTAGAAAAACAAGCAAACTTTTTTTTATATAAACTACCAATTATGGTATTATAAATAATATCCCAAAGGAAAGTAGTTGAGAGAAAACTGAGAAAAAGAGTGCCAACAGCATGAGAAGTATACATACACATATATTTACGTACATAAATATATACACACACACACACGCACACACATACTTGCACACATGCATATATGAAAGTATACGTGTGTGTGTGTGTGTGTGTGTGTGTGTGTATATACATATATGTTTTATATATATATATATATATATATATATATATATGTATGTGTGTGTGTGTATATACATATATGTTTTATATATATATATATATATATATATATATATATATATATATATATATATATATATATGTATGTATGTGTGTGTGTGTGTGTGTATATATATATATATATATATATATATATATATATATATATATATATATATATATATATATATATATGTATGTTTTTGTTTTTTTGTAAGGGAAGGTAGACAATAAAATATAATGGAATACAGACACAAAGAGAAAGAGAATCACTCAATATAATGTCAAAAAACTAGAGCAAAAATGCAATTTAGCCAGTGAATCATGTCTGAACTCAACAAGCGACTAACAAGATCTGAGGTAATGTTACTGCTAGTTAAGGATTATAGGTGAGGTGAAGCGCATGAGCTGTGACCCAGATGTCTGAAGTGGCTGAATTTGGATCCGAAATTGGTTCCCAAGACTCATTAGTTGTGGAATGTATGGAAAAGACTGTTTCAGATCAAAAAGTAATTGAGAAGACAACCACTTGGAAACAGTCTGTTCTGAGACAGGTGTCCTCTTCACAAGAAATGAACAACTAGTCAGAGTTCTTAAAAGATTTCGCTTTTCAAGATAATATCTGAGTTATCTGTGGACATCCAAAATATGGATTATCCTTTCACTCTCATTTTTATGTTCTGAACAGAAGGAGAAGATAAATAACTTAGTTGAAAATAAACATGGATACCAGTTTTGGCCTAAATGAAGGCTATGCATACCTCTAAACCTTGTAGTACAAGAATTCTGGGCAAAGTCAAAAATAATGGCTGAACAAAGGCCTAAAAATAGGGACTTTTTTTAATATTGCACTTATATAATTAGGAAGTTGGTATAATAACAGATTTTGCAGTAGCATGCAATTTCTGAAGGGTACAAAATTTAAAACTCAAACATATGCCATTATGTAGTGATGTCAATCCTCAACAATTTGCCAAATAAAAGCCCCACAAATTTTATGATAAACAGACAATATATACAAAACAAATATCTAGACATACTGCAAAAATCTATACAGTTAAGTGGTATGAGAATTAGTTCTTAATGAAACCCTGTCTTTGTGAAAAATGAGACAGGGTTGAAACTAATACAAGAGCTTGCAAATCAGATGTTCTTCTTGCAGAGGTCAGAGCAATAAGTAACCACAATTTTCCATGTTAATAACCTCAAGTCAACTTGATGAGTGGTTCATATCGAACAGAGTTAGTTTTAATAACAAAAAAATTAAGATCCCAAGAAGGAGCTACCTGTTTCCTAAGAAGCTTGGTATTCAGCACCCCTATCACAAACATTTTCACATGAGATTGCACTGAAAGCAGGGGATGCATGGACATGCTGAAATGACTGAAAAATGAACCCTGATGCAAAAATAACACAGGCCAAAGGCTAGTAACTCTTAAAAATAATGCAGTCCAACAGAAACCCTAGCCCAGAATGGCTGCTTGTTCCTTTATCTGCACCAACTTCTTCTAGTAGCAGGTTTTCTTGCATCCTTTAATACCTGTTGCATTTTCTCAGCAAAAATAAAAAAGTGCCTAATATATATTAAAAAAGGGTTATGTCAGGTTATTGAGTTTTCAGAAACTCGAACTTCATATGGTTTGAGACCATATGTTCAAGTTTCTGAAAACTCAAAGCATTTGAATGGAGATCGTGGTACAGTGGGGATCTAGAATATACCCTTTTCCCTACTATAGTACAATCTCAGACTTTGTATACAAAATTTGTATGGGGTTTGGGGGTTCACAAAAAACTGTAAATTTTGGTTGTTTTGTTTAGTTCGAGTTTTCGGAAATTCAAACTTGAACATATGGTCCTGACTATATGAAGTTAAGAGTTTCCAAAAACTCGATAATCTGACAAACTCATTTCCAACACCTCTTCTCCTGTGTGAGAAGTCCAATTTGAGGAAGCTTGTGATAATTGCCCCACATCATATCCAAAAGACGGGAGAACCACTGCTGCCTAGGCCAGAATAATGTCACCACAATAATCATTGGAGAGTCCTTCTGAATCTTCAGAATGACTCTAGATATTAATGGAAAGGGTGAAAGCATACAAGAACATTCTTGTCATAGTAAAATAATCATCTGTATTACAGGTCTTTTTGCATGCAGTCCTGGATCAGAATTTTGTCAACTGGTTGTTGTGTGGAGGAGAAAATATCAATTTGAGATGTCTCCCACAAAAGGATCAATTACTAGAAGATCCCATGATTCAATTTCCATTCCTGAAGGTCTCTCCTGGTCCTGTTCAGCTTGTCTGTCACATAGATTTGTTCTGATACTATAGAAAATGCCTGTGGAGTAAGAATGTACTGAAAAGCTATATCCCTGGCTACCACAGCTACTCTACACAGAGGGTATGATTTGGTTACTCCCTGTTTGTTTATGTTCCACATCACTGTCCTGTTGCCCCTAAACACTTGGTCCCAGGTATCGCAAATGACTGAGAAAATTTTATATTTACATATTTTGGTCTACTGTTTCTGTTCTAAAGACCCTGCACTTTTATCTTCATAGATACTGCTCTCCAAGAAAAGTCTGAGATGTTTGTTGTTACACACTGGGCTGGAGCTGAGAGGGAGAATGGGAGACTTGGATTTTGATACATTTGTTGACTCCACCAAAAAAAAAATCTCCCTCGTTTCAGACCCAGTGCTATCATCCTAATGTCAGGGGATGTTAATGTTATGACCATAGATATTTCAGGTACCACTGGATTTTTCTCAGGTGGAGTCTTGCAAGAGGCATCATGAGAATCATAGAAGCCATGAGACCCAGAATTCTGAGAAATTCCCTGTCTGAGATAGAAGTGTCAGTGGAAAAAAAACTGAGGAATACATCTAGATACAGGCTACTTTTTCCTGTGAAAGAAAAGCTCTTTGAACTGAGGTAGCTAGGAGACAGCCCATGAAAACAAGCTTGCGTAAAGGAGTTAAACAAGACTTTTGTATGCTCTCCTGGAATCCCAGTTTGTGCAGGAGCTCCTTACTCATCTGAGAGAGATTCCTGACACTTTGAAAACGACTCTGCAAAGATAAGCAATTCATCTGAATAAGTACAAAAATGATAACCTTGTGGTCTGCAGTAGGCTATCAATGGACCAAACACTTTGTGAATATCCTTGGTGCAGTGGATAGATCAAAGGGTAATACAGACATCTGATAATAGAATCCAAATACCGAAAACCTTAAGAAACACATAAAATCTTGATCTATAGGAATGTGATGAAATACATCTTTTAAATGTAAGGGCACAAGGAAACAAAAAGGGAATAACTGGCAACAGTTTGTAAAGGGATAGCATTCTGAACTTCAGCATTATCACAAGAAGGTTCAGAAAGGAAAGATCCACTACTGATCACCAAGAATATTCTTTCTTTGGCATCAGAAACATTCTTGAATAAAACATCTCTCATAACTGAGAAGGATGGACAGCTTATATCATCCCAAGCCATCAGATGCTAAATTACAGGGGGGGGGGGTATTTAGCTTAACAGATGAATGGGAATCCCTCAAAAAGGGAGGAGAGAATTCCACTGCTATCTGCAACCTTGATAAATTACTTTTTTAATTACTTTTTCTGCTAATGGCAGAAATGGAGGTTCAGACTTTCTGTAAAGATTTGGGTTTTGCTAGGCGGGGAAGGGAGTCTTGTACACAACCATTCAGGCTTATTAGACTGTCCTTTGTTTTTGGGGGGGTCTCTTTCTTTGTTTCTGGAACCACCCTATCATTACTTTATAAAAGTCTGCATACCAGCAGCTTGCACAGTTTGTTTATTTTGCTTTTTAAAGAAAATTGTAGGGATAGCATTAAATCCACTGGCAATCCTGGTGAAGGAAGCCTGAAACATCTGAACATCTTATCTGTCTCATCATACTTTTTAATGACCTCTGCAGTACAGGACCCAAAAACTCACTAGACAAGGAAGAATTCAAAACTTTGGCTTTGATATCTTCTAGAAGGTTTTGAGAAAACAATCAAGCAAACCTCCACATAACAGTTCCAGTGGCAGCAGTCCTGGAAGTGGCATCAGTAGAATCATAAGCACATTTCAATGAGTCGTCACTCAAGATGCAGAAGCAATCAAGCTACACAAATTTTTTTCTCAGAAAAGGAAACAAATGCCATAATATACCTTATGTTCTCAAAAGAGGCAATCAGAAACTTTAACATATGAATTTGGCAGCTGAGAATTCTAAAAATAAATATTACAGAAAAATAATCATTTCCCCAAATCTATCAAAAGCTCTCCCATCTTTGTAAGAGGGTTGGTATTAACCAGAAGATTAACAGCAGCCAAGTTAACTAAAATAATAACTGCTGAGTCAGATGGTTTCCCTATTACGAGAGCAAAAGTCCGTTTAAGCGAATCCGTAAACGTTGACACGTATTGCGCGAACCGGCATTACAGCAAATGTCCAAATCCGCGAATTTGGAAATGTCGAATTACCATGGTTGGCCCATCTGTGGTATAGCTCCATAAGATAAGTGTGCGATAGTTACGGACCTTAGGGTTAGGGTGTTGGTTAAGGTAAGTGCAGAGATAGTTTATGTATGTAAGATTTAGTGTAGGGTTAGGAATAAGATTTTGGTAAATGTATGTATGTGGATTATTTATTTTGTTTGTGTATATTTTCATAGGGGAAGTGTGCGGTAGTTATGGACCTTAAGGTTAGGGAGGGGTTAAGGATAGTGCATAGATAGTTGTGTATGTGGGGTTTAGTGTAGGGGTAGAAGTAGGGTTTTGGTGCTTTACTTTAGGGTTAGAAGTAGGGTTTGGTTAGGGTATGTATGTGGTTTGTTTATTTTGTTTGGGTAGGTAGTATGTAGCGGGTGGTGGGGTTGGCCGACTATGACAGTTCGAGATTTAAAATTTCATGGTTTAGTGCGTTCGGTATTCTCGCGGTTCATGCAATTCGTATCTGTGTTTTGGTATTCGCTCAAAAGGAGTTTCGCTCTGGTAATATAGACCCACTCAGATGTGGAATGAATGTATAAAAACTTATAAGCTTGAGGAACTTTATATAATCTATCTGCTTTCTTGGAGGCAGCAGGCTGGCTGATAGGCAACTTACAGATGGTGACAAAACATCCTTTATTTCTGAAAGGAGGAACCGGATTAGGTTCTGGAAAATCCAGTTGTAATAAATCATAATACTTCTTCAGGGACCATGGACTGCCATTACATTCCTACTGAAACAATTGATTCTAGAAAGAAAGAGAGTTTTTCAAAGGAACTGGCAGAAACCACTCTCTCCTCAAAACCGGAGTCAAAAATCTTAGGAGATAAAATAGAATCTGCCCCTTCACAATAATGTTGTGGTTCAAAAATGATAATCCTTTTTAGAAAATGAAGAATCCCGCTCTCTTTTTTTATAACCAGAAAAGGCTACACTGGAAGACTCTGAATTAAACCCCGAGCTAAGCGCAATAAATCACTCCTGTCCAAAGTGAATAAGAAAGGAGAATAAATAAATGTTTGCTTCTTCCTGACAATGAATATCTGAAGAAGCAGACTCACTTTTGCCATGAAAAACCTCCCTAAAGATAGGCAGTGCATTTTGGATAAGCAGAGTAGAATTCCCTGCCCCCTTCACCCAAGACCGACAAGTGGCGCTCCCTTGCCCACCAGAACCATCCAACAGCCACAGAGCATGTATCTAACCCACCCAGCACAAGGTGACCGTAGGGACTACACCAGAGGGAGCCAAGATAAAAGGTGAATGGTCTGAGGAATCAGAAATGGCCACAGCAAAGTCACACATTCGTGGCGAAGGCACTTTAGCAGTCTGCTGTAGTGGCAAGGACTGTTTAGAAATTTTCTTCTTTTTTAGCTGAAAGAAGGAAGAATCACATTGGCAGTAGTCAATAAAAAGTACAGTTTTGTACCTACCATAAATGTAGATGTTCAAGTGCTAATACAGCTGCAGTAATAACAGATGGGTTCTCTGCCGTCAGGCGGGTCCTCAGTCGGCCAAATTCCAAAGTCTAGGTCCGGCGTCGGTTGTTGTCGCTTTCTTTCCTGACGTCAGTGAGGCAGGAGTATACAAGACACAGCCGACGCCATTTTCTTCAGTCTTTCTTGCCCCAGATGTCAGGTGCCCCGAGAAGGAAGGCAATACATAAATTATATTTATATACATGCAATGCAATATAATCAAAAATCAGTAGTTGCAAGCAAATATACCATAGAAGGATAACCCAATCAGGTTGTATGAAGAGGGGTTAGGCCCTAGGCCTTTACCAAGAGGGAAAGGAGGGAGGGAAAACTGTACTGCAGCTGTATTAGCACTCGAACATCTACATTTATGGTAGGTACAAAACTGTACTATGTTCATCGTGCATACAGCTGCAGTAATAACAGATGGGTAGAATCCCAAAGCTACGCACAGGGTGGTAGGCACTAGGTGGAACTGGGATGAGCCAGAATGCCCTGCAACACAGCAGTGGCAAAGCCTGCTCTAGTTTTGGAATATAAAGGCAGGTGGTAGTGTTTTGTGAAGGTATGCACAGAACTCCAAGTGGCTGCCTCCAAAATATCTTTGGTAGGAACTCCTCTGAGGAAGGCTGTAGAGGTAGCTGTGGCCCTGGTGGAGTGGGATCTGATGCCTGTAGGGACAGATTTTCCATGATAGGAGTAACAAAACCGTATGCAGTGGCCTATCCATTTTGAAATTGTCTGTTTGGTAACTGGTTACCCTTGAGCTCCTACAGCATAGGACACAAAAAGTCGTTCTGATTTCCTGAAAGGCTTTGTTCTGTCCAAATAATAACGTAGCTGTCTACGGATGTCTAAGGAGTGTAGCAGCCGTTCCCCTTTGTTTTGAGGATTGGGGTAAAAGGTAGGTAAGTGTATGGCTTGATTTAAAGCTACCCTGGATACCACTTTAGGCATAAATGACAGGTTGGTTCGAAGGGAAACCCTGTCCTGATGGAAGTTGAGAAAGGGCTGCACAGCCATGAGGGCTTGTAGTTCCGAAACCCTACGAGCTGAGGTAATGGCCAGAAGGAAGGCTATTTTCCAGGACAAATATTGCAAATCTGCTGAGGCAGCTGGTTCAAAGGGAGGCGATGTTAATTTTTCTAGAATGTAATTAAGATCCCAGGCTGGCATTGGTTGTTTCCTTGGTGGTCTTATATGCTTAGCCCCTCTGAGGAACTGTCTTAAGAGTGGGTGAGAGAATAAGGGTGGATCAGTGTTGAATTCTGCAGAAATGGCTGAGGCATGGATTTTTATGGAGGAAAATGAAAGTCCACTGTTTAGCAGCTCAGCTAGATACTGTAATACCTGAGGCAAATTCAGTTTTCTAGGGTCCTGGCCTTTTTTCTCATTCCAAGAGCAAAACCGTTTCCATTTTGCGGAGTAAGCCTTTCTAGTAGATGGCCTTCTGGCCTCCAAAATGACATCCTGCACCTCTTTGGGAAGTAGGGTCTGTTGTGGTGTTAAGGAATTTTCCATGCAGCGAGATTGAGTGTTTTCAGCTGACTGTGAAGAGTTTTGTAGCTGTGCTGAGTTAGCAGAAGAGGCATTAGAGGTAGGGACCTGGGAGGAGTATGTGTTAGGCTCCTCAGGAGTGGGTACCAGTGTTGTCTTGGCCAGTCTGGAGCAATCAGTATCATCTTTGGTCTGTCTGCTCTTGCTTTCAAGAGTACCTTGGGCAGAAGAGGCAGAGGTGGGAAAGCGTAAACTGTCCATGCTGTCCAACTGAATGAAAGGGTGTCCACTCTCCAGGCCTTTGGATGAAAGGTCCTTGAACAGAACTTTTCCAATTGATGATTCCTGTGGGAGGCGAAGAGATCTATGTCTGGACTCCCCCACACTTGGATTATCTTTGTAAACACTTGAGGATGCAACTTCCATTCATGTGGATCTGTCATATTTCTGCTTAGATTGTCTGCCAGCGTGTTTTCCAAACCTGGCAAGTACTGTGCCTGAAGTTCGATTTGCCATTCCAGAGCCAAGTTCCAAAGTGCCGGTTTTGGCGTGGTGTCCATGAGGCTAGTCTGCACAGGGGGTATGAATGTGTTCCTCCTTGTTTGTTTATGTACCACATTACTGTGGTGTTGTCTGTTCTTATCAATAATTGTCCTGGATGCAGGAGGTCCTTGAAAGCTGTAATTGCATTTATCACTGCTAGCATTTCTTTCTGATTGATGTGAAGGTGCTTTTCCTTTTGGGACCATTTGCCCTGAATGCACCTGTCTGTCATGTGCGCCCCCAGGCGTAATCTGAGGCGTCTGTTGTGATGACTTGATTTGCTTGAGGCTTGCAGAATGGGAGACCTGTGTTTGTTTGACATGCTTGGGCCCACCATAGAAATTCCTTTTGCAAACATGGAATTATTGGTATTATTGTTTCCAAACTGTGGCTGTGTTGAGACCATAGGTTTTTTAGGTACCATTGAAGTTTCCTCATATGCAACTTTGCACATGGGATTAAAAGAATGCAAGATGCCATGAAGCCCAGAGCCTGCAGGATTTTCCTTGCAGTAAGCCTGGTACAATTTGCTAGTATTTTGAAGTACTGAGTTAGTTGCCCCTGCTTTTCTGGCGTAGGATAGGCCATCTGGGTGTTTGTGTCCAAGTTGGCACCCAGGAAAGTTATTTTCTGAGATGGTGTTAGCCTGGATTTCTCTTTGTTGACTGTGTATCCCAGGGAATTCAGTAACCGTGTTACATAAGCCAGATGTTCCAGAAGTATGTGCTTGCTGTCCGCTTGGATCAGGCAGTCGTCCAAATAAGGGTAAATTTGTATCCCTTGAAGTCTGCAGTTGGCAATTACTGATGCCAGGTATTTCGTAAATACTCTGGGTGCAGTAGATAAGCCAAAGGGCAATGCAGAGAATTGATAGTGAATTGAACCTGCAAGAAATCTGAGGTATCTTCTGCAGTTTTGTCTGATTGGGACATGCAGGTATGCCTCCTTGAGGTCCAATGTTACCAGCCAAAACTTCTTGCCCAGCATGGAAAGAAGCTGCTGTAATGTGAGCATCTTGAATTTTGGTACGAGTAAGAATGTGTTTAGGATGGATAAGTCCAAAATGGGTCTCCAGTCGGTTCCTTTCCTTGGTACCAGAAATAGCCTGGAATAAAAACCTTGACCTTGTTCGTGAGTAGGTACCTCTTGAATAGTTTTCATGTCTATGAGCTTTGAAATTTGTAGTTGTGCCTCTGCCCTTTGATTGTGTGGCAGGTTTGGCATGCCTCTCATTTTTGGAAGAGTATGAAAATGAAATCTGTAGCCTCTGTTTATAACGTCCAGGATCCATTTGTCTGTTGTGACAATATGCCAATTTCTTGTAAATAATGCCAGCTTTCCTCCCAAGGGTGCTGCCAGCTGAGACCTGCTTGGCATGGAAAGGAGGAAGTCACTGGGTTTGTTTCCTGTATTGTTGTGCACTGTCTTCGCCACCTCTTGGTGCTGGAGTTTGCCATTGCCTGCCTCTATATGATCCTTGTGATTGTCCTCTGCCCCTTGTGCACCTGTATGTACCTCTTTGGGGCTTGTCCGTGGCTGGAAAGGACCAGTTTTTTGAAGGCCAATTTCTGCTAAAACGTGGTGGTTGAACCTGTAGAAAAGCTTTGACAGTTTGCATAGATTTGGCTTTTTCTTCCGTTTTCCGTAGTATCTCCTCAGCATTAGTACCAAATAGCACATCCTTTTGTAAAGTAGCATCTAGTAGTTTAGCTTTCACATGATCAGGTAAGATTTGTTCCCTAAGCCAGGCATGTCTACGAATGACTGATCCTGTAACAGCAGCTCTACTTGAGGCCTCTAGGGCATCATAGCCACATTGTAAGGTGTGTTTACCCACTTGTTCTGCACTATGCATCATATCCTGCAACTCCTTCAAATCTGGTTGTTCAGGTTGAGACATTTTATTTCTTAATTGTGCTAACAGAAACTGCTGATATTTAAGCATATGAAACTGACAATTTAAGGCCCTCATGGCTAGGGTGGCCGCGGTATATACCTTTTTTCCCCACCTTTCTAAGGATCTTGACTCTCTTTCGGAAGGTAGTGGATTCTTAGCAGTAGAGGCCTTCATTCCCTTGGGGCCTTGAGAAATGGTTTCAGGGTCAGCATTATGGCTTTTGTAAAGAAAATGGTGGGAGTTAGGAACTCTGTAGTACCTATCAGGCTTGACTGGGGCAGGAGGCAGGGAATCTGGATTAAGGCAAGCCTCTGAATAAACATCATCAAGTATGTCCAAGACAGGAGGTATCGCCAGAGGTCTGTGTTGAGGTAACAAAAGAAATTCCCTAAGTCTTTTCTTGGAATCAGAAAAGTCTTGGCCTTCCCAATGGAAGTGTCCCCTCAAGGTGTGCAAGGTTTCCCCAAAAGAAAAATCCTCTGGAGGAGATACAGAAGGAATGGACTGCTCTGCATCAGAATCTTCAAAAGGGGAGTAAGAGCGTTCCTCTACATCAGAATGTTCTGAAAAAATGGAGCCCTGATCAGAAGAGGGAGAATCTTCCTCCACTCTGGGTCTCTTGTCTGGAGGGGGTTGGGAACCCCTGATAAGAGTAATTAAATCCTCAGCCATTTTAAGCATCTGCTTTTTAGGCATGGGGCCTGGAGATGGGCTCTGTGCAACAGGCCTCTTGGGATGCCTGGCTGATTTGGACTTAGTAAAGGCCTTAATGGAAAAGGAAGATGAGGGTCTAAAGACACCATGGGTGGAAGTGGACCTGTCCACATTAGGAGGCTCAACGCTCACAGTGGCTTTGGTGGTTGTAGTCTGGGTATGGGCTGAGGTACCTGCGGTCTCGGTTACAGAAGACACCACCAAAGAAGTGTCGTCGGTAGTCAGGGACTGCATAGGCGTCTCGCTGAGAACCGGACCACGTGTAGCCGGTTTTGGCGTGGTGTCGGTGGAGACCGCGGACCCCACGTGTCGGTCCTTGTCCTTGCGTTTTTTGGACAAAACGGTAGTCGGAGTCTCCGACGACATTTTATAATCAAAGGCTTTACCAAAAAGGTGTTGGGCGAACTCCGCCCGACGCTTAATAGTTTATTGAAAGTAGCGCAAAAGCGACAGCCCGAGACGTCGTGGTCTGGGCCTAAACAAGGTATGCAGAGGGAATGGAAATCCTTATGTGGTATTTGCTTCCCACAAGAAATACAATTGTTAACTTTTTCTGACATCGGTCTGAGGCAAGAAAAGTTTCCCCAACGGGGTACTTAGCTTTAAAGAAGACTTTGGTTTCCAATTTTTTGTAAATTCAGGAGCTGGCCGACCGGCAAAAAAGACTGAAGAAAATGGCGTCGGCTGTGTCTTATATACCCCTGCCTCACTGACGTCAGGAAAGAAAGCGACAACAACCGACGCCGGACCTAGACTTTGGAATTCGGCCGACCGAGGACCCGCCTGACGGCAGAGAACCCATCTGTTATTACTGCAGCTGTATGCATGATGAACATCAGGTAAGCATTAAAAAAAAGTAAGTTTTTTTCCCAGGAAAACACAGGAAAAAGCACTTTAACCACCTTTCCCCACCCCTCCCAAAAGTAAAGTACCACAACTTTACTAGAGACAAAGTAGTTTTGAGTTACTTTAAACAACTTTTTTCCACAGAAATAAAAAGTAACGCTCCTGTTTAAAAATTGTTAAAAGTAACATGACAGTCAATAAATACAACTTTTCTTAGCTTAAAATTAATATTTTCAAAGAAAAAAGATCACTTGCTGTCACAAATAACAGATTTTTATCTGCCCGGCAAGGGAAAGCATTAGCCAACTGCCGATCCTTGAAAGTCTGCAAGGGGAGCATCTTCGGCAGCAAGAAAGCTCTGAAGGGCTTGGGGCCCAAATCTGACTTTTTAATCAGCTCAGCTCAATCTGACTAATGATTTGGGTGAACAGAAGGTGCCCTGAAGCTTTGGAAGCTGTCTGACTGTTATATCCTTAGCAAGATACAACACATATAGCAAGCCTAATGATGGTCACCATCTGGGAATACACAGGGCAATCCTTCAGTTGCATACTGTACACCTACATCCCTGGATTGGACTGGACATTAGTGCAGAATGTGGCTATCAAGTCATTTTTACTCAAACCAGTATGTGAGAGTTCTTCTGATTTACTCATTTTAATCAAGCTGTGCCACTGTTATCATGGAATATGCTCCTTTTGCCAGAGTCAATATCATGACAACCATTAACAATTCCATATCATTAAAAGAAACCATTTCTGAATTCTACAATTATAGTGAAGTACAACATTTACATTTTTAAAGCCAAGAAAACATACATCATCTAGCAGTACTAATGAATACACTACAATGTTTTCAACAAGCATACCTTCCTTGCAGGAGGGTTACGATTGTAAAAGTGGTTCTTGTAATCATCCATCCATACTTCTGCAGCACGTGCTGTGTTCTGTAGGAAATTTGGCCTTGCATATGGAGCACGTTTTGGGAAGACATGACCTACATGCGAACATGGATGGATCTCAAGCGTTCCATGACACTGCCACACCTAAAGAAGAAAAATGTTTAGGAAAAAGAATATACTCTGACAAAAAAGCATGCTACAAGGACCAATCTTATAGTTATTATTAGTGACACCACAACTGAAAACAGTGTACCAGTTCTTTGACATTGTCTTGCTAAATCTCTGATATACATTACATAAAGCTCACCTAAAATATTAAAGAAAGTAAACATTTTACTTAGAATGCAGAGGAGAATGCATTTTTAGACTGTGCTTTCTCAAATGAAAGCTTATTCAGCAACTACAAAGATTTTTAATAAACAATAAAACAAAAATAGTTATCATAATTCATATAAACTTGATGCAATTCAAATGAGAGCCATTACTAATTAGTTTGCTTTATGTGGCCAAAAAAGAGAAAAAAAAAACAGATAAAAAGTTACCATAAATACCCTTGTGATATTTGCAGACATTAATAATGTTTTGCACTGAAATACAAGGACAAATACTCTGTTAAGATACAAGCTAGTGGTGTATGTCCAACGTACAAAATGCATAACATTGATCTTCAGATATTTTTGTCCAATGCAACCTACCAAAGGACACAGCATCTAGATAAGATGAAGTCTGTATCCAAACAAATATACATCTAGGCAAACATACAGGTTAAATTGTCAGAAAATGGCCCAAAATGTAAATTTCTGAACTGAGAGAAGGAGCAGAGCTGCAACTAAGGTTGAACAAAGACAGAAGCTATTATGTGGTGCGATTGGCAATGGCATTTAAGAATACACTAGTTACATCACAGCTTCTTAAATTAATGCATTTAGTGCCTTAATGTGTTAGGAACTAAACCAAGGAAAATACGCTGCTACAATTACTACTAACATATCTACTTATGAAATGCAAGATGCAAACCTCCTGCGGCGGTAGGACCCAGGACAAATACCTCATGTGTCTCCCTTTAAGCTGCTCATGAAAACATTTATTGGACCAAACAAATGAAGCATACCAAGAAATGATTAAAAATAATGTATTTGCCACTTGAGTAGAAACTGCTGCCCTGTCTACGATACTAGAAAAAAGGTTCATACAGCACCAATAACAAGGGTAAGGATAAGCAAAACAAACTCAAAAGGAACGTCAGCCTAATACAAATTTAGCAAACATACTTAAAAAAATACATAAAGGCATTAAAAAGACCATACACTGGCTAGCTACCTTGACTTAAATCAGACTGGACCTGTAAAATGAAACTCACAATGGCCATTATTCATCACTTTCACAGAATGTTGTAATTAGCTCTGGAAACACAGTTACCTGGTCTTGCTCTTATTAGCTTGGGATAAAAAAGGCATTTGACAATATGGATTATGCTTTACTGAAATGGAAGTTGAAGGTGTGGGCATAAAATGTTTCCTAGTTAAATGGATTACAGCATGGTTAATGGCCTGAACCTTGCAAACTGGAAAGTACAGTACAAAAGAACAATGACAGCAGTATTGTGTACTTTGGGGTTCATTCTCTTATGGGTTTCATGCAGACAAGTTTCCTGCATATACCCATCTCCTTATCTTTATTCAACAAGTCTGTCTCCCACTAATACAAGTAAATTTTTATATGTGAAATTAGTACATTATTTCTTAACTTTTATTGTTACAGAGTTGCAGCTCCCTACCATCCTTCTAACTATACCAGCACTTCAGTGAGTTCACATTTGACCTCTGTCTTTGCAAAGCTCCTGGCCTCTTAGATAATTTCTGTGATTAACTTCTCTCAGTCCACGTGCTCATGTAACTTCTCAGCTTTCCCTTGCTAAAATAACAAGCAAACAAACAAAAATCATGTCTACTTATTCTTCTATACTCAAGTGAGTGCAGGTTTACCATCGTACTCTGGCTCTACAATACAGTTCAAAGGGTCTATATTAGAACATCGAAGTTTCAGAACTTCGAATGTTCTAATATCGACCCCTAATAAGCGAAAGCTGAAAATAGCGAAGTTGTCCGTTACTGTCGCTTCACTACTTTCAGCTCTGTGGTGGAAAGTTACGGGTCAGGTTCCGGTAAGTGTGCGACTGTGTGGACATGAGGGTTAGGTCGGGTTAGGTGAGTTAGGGTTAGGGCGTGGGACAGGTAAGTGTGCGAATGTGTGGACATAAGGGTTAGGGCGCAGGTGAGGTGTGTGTGCGATAGTGACGGACCATAGGGTTAGGGTTTGGATTAAGGTAAGTGGGTAGATAGTGGTGTATGTACAGTTTACTGTAGGTTTAGATGTAAGATTTTAGGTGTGTGTCTGTGGATTGCTGTTTGTTTGGTGTGTTTGTGTTGTGTGTATGTGTTTTGGAACAGCAATTTTTTTCCCTAGGAAAAAATTAGCTGTTCTGAATTTTCAATGTTATCAGTTTTCAGTTACTAGGGGTAGATATTAGAACATTCGAAGTTCTGAAACTTCGATGTTCTAATATAGACCAAGTTCAAACATTGCCTTATTTTTTACAATCTTATTAGGACCTGTTAGTTTTGCTTTATGTCTTTATTCTTAATGAGGGACAACATAAAGAAACTATGTTCTGAATTTGTTCTTATTACAGTCTTGTTTAGAGGTATCACAATTTCAGCATCTCGAGTTCATATATTATGTTTATAGAAACAGACCAATGAGTAGTCGCACTGCTTTTCTTTTTTTTCCTAGTTGTTTTTCATACTTATTTCTTTCGGGTAGAGCTATGCAAAAGACAACAGACTCAACACCTTGTGTTATTCCTTTACTTGCCACTTTACAGTACTGTTTCATCTCCACCTTTCATTTCCAAACAGTGTAACCCTATCCATATTAAGGTATTCTATTTTAATTCGACTATTTATGTGAGCCACCTACCATCTCCTGAAGGAGCATATTGTCCTGCAGAAGACCTGATGTGTACAACTAAACTTTTACCACTTGTTTATTTAACATACACCACTGCAGCTCACACTATTAAAAATGGGGAAAATAAGTAACTCACTGAAGCTGTTACTGGACTTATTTGCAAATACTAAACTGTTGTTCAAAAAATACCACTGATGAACGAATATGATCCTTCTGTGTTTACTTCAGTCTTTATTGAAATCAAGAAGAAAAAAAGGTTATCCATTGCAGTTTTTGTATAACTGAAGGTAGGTGACAGAACAGGAAAGCTGTTTGCAGTGCAGCATCACAATTCTTGGTTCTTTGGGGGGGGGGGGTTGCCTTCTTTGAGGGACTTTCATGATATTCATTTTGTTCATGGGGTATTATTTCTTCTGAAATCTGAAAGGCATACTGGTAAGCAAATTAGTGGTACTTAAACTGCACCTTGACCTACATGCGAGTTTGAATGGGTCCTGCAATGGGCTGGCATCTCCTCCAGGACTGGTTCCTGCCTTAATCTGGTTGATTATCTACACAGGCTCTGGCTGTCCACAACACGAATAGAAAAAGCAGATATGGAAAATACTCTTTTTATCACCTCTCTGATGACTCTGCCTAATCATCTATGTCTTATTACAATGTATTAAAGCTCTGAGTGAAATCTGTTTTTGTCCCTCCAATGCATCTCACCTTAACAGAAAGGGTATGTACAAATGTTGATCTTGCATATATTGTATTTACATTCTGAAAAATCCATACAAAGACTTTTTCTCATTTAAAAAAGACACTGGCTAAGATCACTTCAATTGTAGCAGTTCTTTTGTTGTTTATTTAGCAATTTGCTCATAATGCGAATCACTTTATATCAGCAAGATGAACCACTGACTAAACCAATGATTACATGAACATCAAAATCTGTATGCAATTAAACTCTTGTACACGAAAAAATAAATTGTTTCAGCATATGTCTACAGCTACATATTTGAACTTTAACAATTTTAACTATTTACAGTACTTGAAAAGAATGGCAGCAGTTCCAGGGGACGTGACACTGAAACACTATTTGAAGCAAAGGAATTGTCCTGACTATTGTCTTTAAATGCCAACCATTCTCCTGGTTTGAATGATTGGTACTGAAAGTTGTTGTTGTTTTTTTTTAATTAAGACCATTAAGATAACATTTTACTTTCAGGTATGAAATGTTTAATGACTTATGTGTTTTTATTGGTACTTTGAAGGCCCATAATGAAAATTTAATGTACAACAGTTGTGCTTAAAATTACTTGATTTTGTTTCTGAAAGCATCTCTTTATGTACTGTTAATTGAGACAAAGTTGCTGCATGTTTTAATAAAATCGCTCATGTTTTAACTTTACTTTTACTGCTCACTGCTATTTTACTACTGTTTCCTCCTGCTTCAACTTCATGGTGCATTTCTGCTTTTTGAGTTTGAGTTTTTGCATATAGCCATTCTCCACACTTTTTATTTTAAAAATAAAGGGCTACATCTGCCACTTAATTTCAGAACTTTCAGACAGTAAAAACAGGAAGCTCAGCTACAAAGTGTACTTATGATTAGTATTCTACTCTAAGGTCAATGCAGGTAAATGACTCCACTACTTTGACTGTTTAAACCATGGTGTTTGAGCTAAGGCATGTTACAAATGAAAAAAACAATCTGTTTTCTTCAGAAACATGTAGAATTTTAAGGCTGTTATAAAATAGCTAGGAAATACATATTTTGAGCAGTGCATCATTCTGCATACTAAACAAAAGTCATATACCCCTTGCCAGTAACACTAAAACAATTGTGTATGCCAAATTATTTTACATTTCATGAAATGACAACTCAGGATATATATATATATATATATATATATATATATATATATATATATATATACACACACACACACACACACACACACACACACACACACACACACACACACACACACACACACACACACACACACACACACACACACACACACACACACGCACACATGCACACACGCACACATGCACACACGCACACACATTCTGGAACACTGCTGCATTCCTTATCCTGAGAAGTCACATACTGAGAACTGGAATCACAGTATAATGCAGACTATCAGATTGTGACAGTGAAAGACTGAACAACCTCAGCAACTGGCACCTATGAACACATCATACATCAGTCATAGCTCCCTCTATTTTTTACACTGTGTGTATATGAATACAGTAACTGCAGGTTTTTACATGTTGTATTACTGTTTACTTAATTTTATATTAATGTCAAGATTATGTTTTATTAAATTGCTTCATTTCAGCTGCATACTATATATTTTACTTGTAGTTGCACACAGTCATCCAGTAAATGATGCTGTCATTGCAGAAAGGTACATCCTACCCAAGAATCTTAGGTATCACTTCTTCCCTTCACAACACTCTGGCCATTAAAGATTTACTTCTTCATGGTCCTACCTTGGGGATCAGTGGAGGAAGAAAAGCATACTACCATAATGGATGTGGCAAAATGTTTCTCATGCACTAGTCTTTCTTTTAGTTTACTATGTTGATATGTAGCATACAAGAGAGGTGGTAAAACTGTGTGCCTCCTCGCAACTACCCTGGCCAAGGATCAATTCCTTCACTGCTACATTTAGAAGAACCACATAAGTCTGTTTATGTTTGATGTTGATCATCTTGTACTTTATAGCACTAGGGCTTAATTTGATAGTCTGGTACTTTATACTCCTTAGGGTTGGTTTACGTGGATTCACCATGTGGAGGGATTCTGCCTCCCCCCACAAACTCCCTCACTTACTTTGAATGCACTAACTGCAGAGTCACTCAGCCATGAGAAAAAAGAAAAGCCAAAATCTCAATCAACATCAGTGCACAAAATAAGAAACCATGCAAGCAGTGATTTCCTGTATAAAATATAATCAGGGAGATGCAAATTAGGGAACAAAAAATGACAAAGTTAACTGCAGAAGTGTATTCAGGCAAATTATTGATGTCACAGCATGAATTACTTCAAATGGAAGTATCAATCTTACGTTATCTTTTCAGACAAATATGTAATATTATCAGATTTCAGTTAATGCTTTTATCTGTGTTCAGATGAACTTGGCAGAAAAAAGGCATTTCTTTAGTTTTAGTTACTAGAATATAACATTTACCAGACTTCGGCTTAGCTTTTATCTGTGTTCAGAGGATACTGGCATTAAAGGTATTCCTTCAGTGTTATTTTAGTTAGTTTCCAGAATATAACATTTATACACAACTATTTCAGATGTTCAATATTAATATGTTTCACTTTAGTGCAAGTTTTAGTCAGATTTCAGAATATAACTAATACTCGGGTATACATTTCTAACAGCATTACTAGAGAATTTACAACATGCATAAGTAGTATGCTTATATAATTAGAACATATTTTGCTGAATTACATCACACCTCACTTTACTCGGTCATTAGTTTTAAGGGTAAAGTGACAGAATTATTTGTAACAAGCTTATCAAGAGAAGTTGCCTAAAGAATAAGTTGCAACAGTTATTTAATATACTAAAGGCATGACAGGTCTGCCTTAATTTGTTAAGTTGTTACAGAATGCAATGCAGATTACATAATGATTATTATACATTTGAAGGTTAAAAAGAAACTGGCAGGATATGCAAAGGTATAGATCTGAAATGCAGAAAGCAGATTTTATAGGGTTGCCACCTTTTCAAATGGCCAAAGTGGGACATTTTTGGTACAAACATCAGATTTTACAGGCCGACCCATACCCACGTCCAGTACAAAGGTTAAAACTTAACTTTTTTGCTTAAATAAAAGCTTACTCTTGTAGCATTTTAGTTGCTTATTCTGTTTCTTATAACATTTAGGTATTTTAGATACAGAATAACTGTTTAATGCAACTATTATATAAAATATAGGAGATAATTTTGTCCTAAAACCTCAGGACATTTGCCATTTTTACAATTTTTTGTCAGGACACAACTACCCAAAGAGGGACTGTCCCTCGCAAAGTGGGACAGGTGATAACCCTAAGATTTTAGCAAATGGGCTTCTTCCATTAAAGCACATAGATTTTTACAGGATATTCGAGACACAAATTTAGAATGCAGATATATTTCATAGCGCATAAAAATAGAAAAGGTAACAAATCTAGCTGGAGATTTAAAGAAACAAATTAATACAGTATGCTGTAATTATGCTTTGAGATATGTATATTATACAGATAGAGTGTATATGGATCTTGTTATGCAGAATATTTAATATCAGTTATAAGACATGTTAAGGACTTGCCCAGTTACAATTAAATAATAAAGTTAAATGACTTCAAAAGTTTATTTATTTATAATCTTCCCTCCTAAAAATATTTAAGATATTAAATTCCACTCAAAATTTTCTTTGGGTCCCCAATAAACCAAAACTATCCTTTGATTGGCATATTAACAGTTGGCAAGAAAGTGGATTAAGTTTTTTAAATGTTGAATTATATGCCAAATCCACAATTCTCACTTAATACCTCTATGGTTAAATTCCTCTTACCAATCCACTTGGAAATCCTTTCATGAAAGATTAATAAATAATAACAGTTATGTTGTAGACTCTTTCTCTAAATTTAGAATTGATAAAATTTACTGGATCTTGAAAGATTTGCATTTAAATGAAAAGAAAAAATACTACTCCTCCCCTTCACCAATTACATCCTTATAAAATTTAAAAGATTCATGAATTCTAATTATCAAGTTTTATTGTTCCGTATATCAAATATTGTGGGTTGCTTGTGAACCTTTAATATAACCAAAATGCTAGACCTCAGAGATGCAAATTTAATCTTTTGGCATCAATTCTTAATCTGAAATAAATCACATAATACAGATTAACTTCTTGCAAGACACTGTTTAGAATATTATTGGTTGACTATATAATCTTGTAAAAAATAAGTTAGTGATAAAATCAAAATGTCCATGGTTTTCAAACAAAACATATACCAAAGATACTAGATTTTTTTTTTCAGAATCAGTAGGAACTCAGATAAAAATAAATCATACACATCAATAATTTATGAAATAATAATAAGAGAAGAGTTTGGTTTCACAGATTCTTTACTTTGGATTTACTCAACCAAGACTAATGAGAAGGCCTTTTCTGATGAAGATAAATACTTAATTCTTAAAATCTGCAATAAAATCTACTTCTTCTCTTCACTGGAAAATATACACATGGAGTTTTCTTCAAAGGGTTTTTTTTTTAACTCCACATAAAGCAGCTTTAATATACAACTATGGGAAAATTAATTGTTGGAGACATAATGAAGTCTCTAATGCAGACTGGTTTCATATGATATCGAATTGTAAAATAGTAACTCCTTTCTGGGTTGAATTTAGACATTTTGCCCAACCTCTGTGGACAGATAACGTTATAATTTCTAACTCCTTGATCTTATTTAATGGTCTAGTTCCAGACTCCATTCCTAGGGTGCAGGTGCCTCTCGTTTGGGCCCATTTTAGCTGCAGCAAGAAAACTAGTCACAAAGAATTGGAAATGTAAAACTACTCTCTTTCACTGAATTCATTAATTTAGCAAAAAAAAAAAAAAAAGTCTGTAAAAAAGAACTGTCAAATGCCAAAATGAGAACTTCGAATATTACTCGCCAATTTAGATTTTGGTCAAAATAAAGTGATTTACTTGATAAATTTTAATGATTTAGTTTTCTATGTTTGATTTTGTTCTGGACATGTAAATAGTTCTGTTTTTGTTCTAGTTATCTTTAAATAATTTTGTACAATCTTTGTTTTAAAATTAATAAAAAGTTGTTAAAAAAGATTTTCAGATAATTAACAGCCCATGAATGCTTATGTGACACTTACTGGTCAAAATTACAACTGCACATTTATTTACCAGATAAAGGGAAATTATTTTATAGCTGATGTATTAATTCTAGACATCATTATAACATAATTTGCAGACTGTACTAACACATTTGTAAAGTAATGAAATCCAACATAAATGCGGTTAGTAGAATAGACCCTACATAGGCCTGAAAATGTAGTCATATTAAATTCAGGCCTGTATCTTCATTCTATATTTCATATTTTAAACTTAACTACAGAAGTACATCCCTGTTCAGGTACCTCAGGAGAAGCTTTAAGATTGGGTTTCACTTAAAGGTAATTTGCTATATATAAATACAGAATTCTCTTTGCACAAGTCTAGAAATGCAGCCATAATAAAGCAGGCCTATATTTTCATTTTATATTTTACATTTTACATGCAGTTTCAGAGAATACAATTTCAAAGATAGGAATGTTTCAGTGAACGATACAAATGAAATTACCTTCATTCAAGGAGGTGCTAATTCTGATAAGAATAAAATGCGCTAAAAGAACATGCAGTACACTGAGAGATATGTCACACACTGAAGTCAGTACAGTGAGTTAGTTTAGACCGATATGCATAAAGTCACTGCAGTGCAGTCTACAGAAGTCAGGAAAATAATGCCAGTTAGTATTAATTCTGTCATTCAGTAGGAAAGGAACAATTCTGACATCATAATTCAGTCTGCTTCAGTTTCTCAGCACTGTTATTAAAGGACAGTAAGATTTGATTTGGATATTGTTGACATCTACCGCTACTGTATGTTGCTACTACATAATAAGCCACCTTCATTAGATCTTATGTGCACACTCTTATTCTGAAAGGTACAAGAAGATATGGCCCATAAAGGAGAAACCAAGATATTTCAGCACAGATCTGGGTAATTAAAAAAGAAAGACATTTCTTCAAGTTATTTCCAGTACATTACAGTTCTTTCAAATCTGACAGTGAAAATTTTCTTTAAGGGCAGCTTTATCAGAAGTGTTAACTACACTTTTGGAAAAGCAAGAATACAGGCTAAGATGTCAGGAATCTGAACCATGGCAAGAAAAATAAGTATACTTCAAATAGTTAATTACATTAGTCAAAGGTCTTGGAATCAGACTGTTCAGGGGATCTACACCTTTTGCAAAAGTCTTAATGACAGATTTTAATTCCCAAAACTATTTCCTAGTATTAAGCTTTCTGGACTGTCTGAGAGTGTGCCGAATTTGTCTCAAGAAAAACTGTGAGGGATTTTAATCCCATCCACCAAGAAGACAGACTGATGATTATGCTGTAGGGATGAACACGCAACTACTTCACTCCTAAGCATTGTACAAAATAAATCTCAAAAAGGTAATGTGCAACAACCAATGAAATATAACAGCAAAAAAATGATATAATATTAGTATACATTACTTTTCAAAATAAATATGAGTTACACTCGCTCAGTCAAATTAGATGTCCAAGAAATACCGAAAAGATCAGTATACAAAAATAAAAAGTAGTTAAATAATTCAAAGGATAAAGACAAAGGAGAACTAAACTGAAACAATCCATTTTGCATAACCATATTGCAGTTAAGAATATACAGTGATCTCCCAGTGGAAGGTCTGCAAGTCCACACAGAATCCAATATTCAAAATGTAAGCATTCCATGGATTCAAACCAATCTCTTGCCTGCAAGTTATCAAACGATGACTCTGACAATCTATAAATCACAGTGTTTCAGGGACAGTGCTGAAGTAACAATCTTGATAAAAGTTTGTACAGCTCTCTCCTTTCACAGTAGTATCAATCAGCCAAGCTCAGTGACATGGTGATGTAGTCACCAACCATGTTTTAACCATTCTAATAGTCATAAAAGGCAGTTGTTATCTGGTTGCAGTATATCAGTATAGATCTCCAAAAGGATAAAAAAGATTATGACAGTGGAAGTGTAACACAGTTTAAAATCCAGTGAAGTGTTAGGTGACAAGTCCACAAACTGCAATAAAAGTAGCAAAAAATGTACTTCTGTATGCACACAGTAAATATGAATCTGGAAAAAGGAGCAAAAAAACAAACAAATGCCAACCAGTAGCCTTCACCCCCCCCCATCACAAACATAATTCATCCAAACATATTCCAAACAAAGTACTACACATTTCGACAAATAAAACAAATAAAGTGGTTAGTAAAGGTGGCACAAACAGAATTGTATCTGCTAGCAGCTATCCACCATCATCTTGGACTAAGTGCTTAGATGAAAGATCTTCTGAAAGGGAAGAAGCCAGGCAGGATTAGTACACAGCAGCATCAAAAGACAGAAGCATAGTTGTCTTGGCCAGACTGAAGCAATGAGAATGACCATTCCTCTGAGTAAGACTTTCAGAATCACTATAACAGAAAGAAAGCCATACTTCAGTCACTAGTATAAATAATGCATCTACCTTCCTGCAATGTACAAGGGAGAAAAACAGAGAAAGGTGTCTGTTGAGACAAGTGGCAAACAGATTTCATCTGTGGTAAGCTACAGCGAGCTACCACCTGGAGAAAAACTGCAGATTTTAGTTGCCATTCATGTGCTACAGATGTATGTATGCTTAAAGAGTATGCTAGTACATTTTAATTTCTGGAAAGATAACTGCAAATAAAAAGAGTTGTGCTTTACTGCCCATTCCCCAATCTGGAAAGCACCTTTGCAAAATTAAGCGGCCATTTTTGACATACCACACTACTGTTGTGTTACTAGTGTTAATCTATAATAAACTAGGACTGAAGTCCTTAAAGGCCTCTGACAATCTTGACAGTTCCATCATATCCTTTAGGTTAATGTGGACAGTCAGCTCCTGAGGAGTCCACAAACCTTGACTTGAAAGTGCCCAGAATTGTGTTGACCAAGTATAATCTATGGAATCTGTCAAATGTTTTTCTACTTTTGGAGACATCAAGAATATGCCTTTCTGCAGCCTGATGGGATCATACCGTCACAAAATTCTTTTTGTACCAGTTCAACCTGTCTCCAGATATTTTCCAGTCCAGTTGTGCTTTTATGTCTTGTCCTTTACTGGATACCACAAGGATGCATGAAGAGACACACCACAGAGTCCTAAGGCAATGTCTTGCTGTAAGAGCCAGATGTGAGGAAAAATCTTTCTTGAGCTAACAGATCCCTAACTGCTTTTCTTTTTTGATACACCTTCATAGGTTCATAGGTGTGTACTAGGCTAATGGCCCTGGGGCCTTTACAAGCCTAGCCATATGATTACCCTAGCATTGTGCCACCCAACCTTCATTTGAAATGCATCTATGGCTCCAATTTTTTTTTTTTTTTGTCTGTGAAGGAATCAGAGAGGTTTCCTTGTAGTTTTTGTCAATTCTTAGGACATGGAACTTCAAGTAATGTCTGTGTAAGGCTTTATGAGTATGTGAAAGTGGGCATATTTCATAATTACAGTTGACAAATAGAAGTTCTCTTCTATTAAAGATAACATTGGCTTCCATCTTGAATTTCTTTGTAATCACAAATTGGTTCACTTTTAATAAATCTACAACTCGCCAGCTTAGTTTGTTTTTGTAAAATGAGATTGCAGGAGAAATGTTCTCACTTTTTTGGTTATCAGAGATTCACTGTATTGCCTTCGACAGTATGTTTCATCAGTACCAAGGCATTCTGAATACATTGCCTGGCTGTTTATGGTACCTGATGTGAATGTTCAAGAAAATGGGTATCTAGGGAAGTAAATTATATCTGAAATTGCCTCTTATGAGTGGCCAGAGAAGAGGGTTTTTTTTGTAATTTAGACAGCAGTCACCAAGGTCTTTTTTGCTCTTCGATTTACTTGCCACTGAAGCAGAAGCAGTGCAGGAGTTTTTTTCTCTCTGGTGTTTTAAGAAGGGGTCTGTTCCCTGTAAAATAGCCTATTTGCTGCTAGAACAGTTTCTAGAGAATTGTGAGGTGGTTCTTACATAGGTTCATGGCTTATTAGGCAGTTCATTGGGTAGGTCAACAGTAAGCTAGCCAATGTAATTGCCACTACTTGCTTCCCCCTTCCATAAGGGACAGTGAGGCCAAACAAGAGATGTATGTGTGGTTAGCTATCGATTTCTCTAGATTCTATATTTAATATACAAAGGGACCTGATTCCAAAGGATAGAGATACTTTGGGAGAGGTAGCTATCCTGCCGGTAGGTTTTGTTTATGTTGCAGTGGAGATTTATGTCACTTTTACATGTGTTTGTAATGTTACAGGTTTTGCAAATATGAAGATGATCATGCAGAGCAGGCACTTGTGGCCCTGGTAGGCTAGGCAGAGATCATCTTGTAGGAGTCTGTAGAAGATGGAAAAGAGAACTAGAGCTTTAGGGCATCCTGCACAGGTCATGGAACTCAAGCCCTTGAGTTTTCTTTAGTGAAGAAACAAGGGGGTCTTTCAAGCTGAATCATGTGCCTGCACAGTTATATGCCAGAAGGATGACGATTATATTCTATTACAGGCCTAATAAGGGAGGAATGCACATGGATGATAACATCCTTAGGCCTAGAAGATCTAAGTCTGGTAATTAGCTGGACTAGGTAGAAGGATTTTGAGACCACAGATATATGGTGAACAAATGAGAGCTTGTTGTATAAAAGTGTCCAGGTCCCTAATAACTGTATTCATTTTGAGGAGTGTATCATTTATGTGCAAGATGCATAGCTGCTCATATTCCCCAAATGATAAAATACTACGCATTTTGCATTCAGTTTTAGAATACTGTTCTTGCATAATTTGCTTATAGTATATGGGAGTCCTCTGTGGATGACAGCTGTGAAGATCCGTAATCACTTGCAGGCTTTCAGCCAAAGACCCCCAACATTAGCTGTGAAAGCAGAGAAGTAAATACTAAATAGGAGAGTCCCAATACAAAGTCCTATTACATCCCACTAGTAATAAGACTTTTACTGCAGTGTGTGTGTGTCCCCAGTCCTAATTTGTTGGGTTCTGTCTGTGATCCAGCTTGCTATATAGTATATTACAAAAGGCTTTGTATTTAGTTTGATTAGGCTCATTGCAATGTTGGGTATCCTTCATTAGGCTTCTAACATAGTCGAAAAAGAAATTAAGCTTGTCCTTGATAAAGGCACTGATTTTCAGTTCATACTTAGCTTTATTAGTTTTAGTGTGAACAGAAATTTGTTTAAAGGGTTTGAAGGTAAGGGAACATGGTTGAATAGCAGCTATGCCACAAAGCTAACATGAAGAGATCAGGATACAGAGACGATACTGTCAAGGTACAAATGTACCATGTGGCTAGAGACTGCAAGCAAACATATGTGTTGGTGGGAAATCTAGTTGTTAAGCTTAACTAGATTATTCCTAGAAAAAAGGAAGGGATAAATGGCAACAAGAATAAAGCCTCATGCCAAAGAGAGAAAGGCAGTCTCAGTCTGGCCAATAATCATACACACTTCACCTGTGTTATGAAAGAGAATAAGACAGAGAAGGACATGAAAGAGAAAAAAAAGCTATTTCCAAACTGGTACTCAATGCACAGGTGATATCTGCACTGATTATAACCGTGTAGAATAGGCTGAGGCAGAACCAGCAGAGCGACACTCTAAAATAAGCAGGTTGGTGTGAAAAAAAAGACACAGGACAGTCCAGCTGCAGCTGGAAATTAATCTTCAACAGTAATCTGAGAAGTGCATGTCTAGATATTATTAAGGTAGAATAAGTAGATAGAGAGTACATCTCAACCATGATCTATACTATGACCACCTGATACAAAGAACAGTCAGGAAAAGCCGTAAAGGGTGATCAATCAATAAGTCAATAAATAAGTAAAGAAAATGCCTTGAGCATTTAGAGTCTTACGTCCATAGGGTGTGAAGCTTGAAAACCACACAGCGTGTGTACATAATTATGGTCTTCAAATCACAAATGCAGACACAAATTTTATGGAAGGGATAAGAAAAGAACTCTAAAAGGAAATCCTAGATGGGCAAGATCAGATCCTATAGGAGATATCATATGAGGATTATAAAAATATAATTCTTAAGTTGTATTAAGCAGTAGACATACCCAGACAGTGACAGCTACCTGTCCCACTGAATTTCAAATTATTTTTTTAATAAAAAAGACAACTTTGTTCTAGTGGTTATGGCACCTGAAAAATCTAACTTAAATGGCAACTGTTTATAATCATGTTACCAGGGTAGCACTGTTTAGTAATGTGGGCTACCTGAAAACCATCCAAAAATATAAAAAGTGAGTCTAGAAGAAAGGGGATACCAACACAGAACAGCAATCTGCTAGACTGCAGGTCTATTAGGTAATGCCAGACTGAAAGATCATCTAGCAGATATATAACTTTACTGAGATACAATTCATCTAAGGTAGATGTTAGACAGCTGAATCCTAGAGGAGGGATTCGCTCCGCTAGAGAGAGGCATAAAGGCATACAACATAAGAGCCAGCACTAGTAAGTTGAAAAAGGATGGAGGCAACTGCTTATTTATCCATATGTAGTGATCAGATAGTAATTATGATGGAAAAGTGATCACTTAATATTGCAATTGAAACCTTAAAGGATAAAAATTAGCATGTTTAATTTACATGGAATGCCAGAGAAAGACACACATGGCTAATGACAGATATCTCTGGGAGGAGAGATCAGATATCTTAATGCTGGAGCTAATCTACTTTTATGAAGGAAAAAACTAACTCTGCAAACTCATGCCTGTGTATGGGCTGTGGGGTACAAAATATAGAACTCAAAGCATCTATAATCACTAAATTAACACTGAGGGAGACAACACCCCTGAGCAGCAGAGTGCCAATGTGAATATGAGCTGACAAACAGGTGTCTACTTGTCTGGCTGTCTCATCCAATACCCTAAAGTGTAGAAAAAAAGGTTGCAGGTTACAGCCTTTACTCTCAAACAGTAACTAAACTGTGACTAAAAAAGCTAAGGCATGTAAATATATATATGCATACACATGAATATGCACATATAAAAGGCAGCCTGTACACTTACAGATGTATATACTTAAATTGCAGGTATATATGTGTGTGTGTGTGTGTGTGTGTGTGTGTGTGTGTGTGTGTGTGTGTGTGTGTGTGTGTGTGTGTGTATGTCTGTACACTCACACATACATGTGTGTATATATACATTTGTATGTATATAGATTAAATATCTTTATCTAGTTATGTATATATATATTTATTTATAGGTCTACTTTGATTCATTGAAAACTCATTTCACTGAATGTAAGTGCTGTTGGGCAAATAAAACGTATATGCCCTTTTCCCCACTGTAGTGCAGTCCTGGAGTTAGTATATGTAGTTCAGGGGGGTGTAGCCCCACCTACTTTTGGTTTTATATTGCTAGCTTTCAGTGAAATGAGATTCATAAATATAAAGCTAAGTAGGTGGGGGGCTACACCCCCCAATGTGCCCAACAGTACTTAAATTCAGTGAAATAGGATTTGATTAAATGAGTTTTCAGTGATCTGAGCTTTCAGTGATTTGGTGTGAGTGATTTGAAATTCAGTGAAATGCATTTTCAGTGAATATATGTGTGTGTGTGTGTGTGTGTGTGTTATTTATTAGAGAATTGTTTGAGGTCATTGGCTGACTGAGGTCACCTGGACTACAGCTTAGACTAAGCAACTCATTGGTTCTTTTGAGATTTCTTTCTTAAAAGCTGTCTCAGGTTTCAACTTTCTGTTACCTAAGAAGTTCAGTTGTGAGTGTTCTGCCATTTCACACTGAGCTGTTCGAAGGAAAGACACTGAGGAAACTCGGAGCTATAATATATAACATTAAGTATCCTGTTTTTTGTTTATTTTGTTCTTATTTCTTTGTTATTTATAGCACTTTGTGTACTGTGTATTCTTCTAGCTAGCTTCACTGTGTGTGAGGTATTAACTGGAAATTGTCCACTTTTATTAAGCATCTGTTGGGTTGTTTGTTTCTGATAACTTGTTGCAGTTAAACTCTTTTTTTCTAGAGGCTCCTTTAGCTGTCTAAAACTTTCATTTAAAGGCTCGCTGCTGCTTTTCAGCTGTGAGAAACATTTCTGCAGTTTGTTTCCCACCCTCCCTCCCTGTTGGTATAGTGTTTTTATAGTTGGTGGCTTTGCAGTTGCCCGCCCCTATTGTAAATTTGATCTGGGACCCTCCTCCCAGTCTACCTCATTCTACCCAGTACAGGGAGAACATTTGAGAAGGCCAATCAGCTTAGTTTCTGCTACTCCTTTCTCTCTTTCCACTTAAAAAAAAAAAAAAAAAAAAAAAAAAAAAATTATCTGTTTTTACTGTATGTGTGTTTCTTCCTACTGTATTTTGCTTTTGTGTCATCTTAAAAGTACTCAATTGTATTTATTACTGCTTGGTGTAACTCATTCTAAGCCTTTTAGTTTAAGCACTTGGGCTTCAGACCAGTTGCTTTACATTAGGAAGGTTTGTGGCCTGCACTGTGGTGGCGGGACAGGTAGCTTACATCCTTCAAAGTTGGGAACTGCTTATTGAGGGCTCAGTGTCTGTTATTCTAAAAGTGTATTCGTTCTGGTTTAAGCACTTGGGCTTCAGGCAAGTTATTTTACATTAAGAGGGTTCGTGGTCTGCACTCTTGTGGGAGGAGAGGCTGAACTCTGCCCTTCTGAGCTGGGAATTCTGGTTAAAGGCTTATAGTGCCTGCATATTTGAACTGCTTCTTACTGAACTTGGTACACCTTGTTTGCTGTAGCATAGACTAGATCCAGGCCTGCTGAATCTAGCTTTGTTTGTATAACTTGAGCACTAATCCAGGCATTCCTTAAAGTATTCAACTGTATTTATTACTGCTTGGTAGTAACTTGATTAAAGTGTAGCTATCATTCTGTCTTTTGGATTAAGCAGTTGGGCTTCAGACCAGTTGTTTTACATTAGGAAGGTTTGTGGCCTGCACTGTGGTGGCAGGACAGGTAGCTTACAGCCTTCTAAGTTGGGAACTGCTGATTGAGGGCTCAGTGTCTGTTATTCTAAAAGTGTATTAGTTCTGGTTTAAGCACTTGGGCTTCAGGACAGTTATTTTACATTAAGAAGGTTCGTGGTCTGCACTCTTGTGGGAGGAGAGGCTGGACTCTGCCCTTCTGAGCTGGGAATTTCTGGTTAAAGGCTTATAGAGCCTGCATATTTGAACTGTTTCTTAATGAAATTGGTACACCTTGTTTGCTGTAGCATAGACTAGATCCAGGTCTGTAGAATCTAGCTTTGTTTGTATGCTTGTTGTTTGTTTGCTTGTTATTTCCCTGAAACACTAATTCCACCTAAAACATGGCTTTTCAGCACTTCTGTGGATCCCTAGTGATATCTGCATTGCTTACTGTACTTATTTCCTTATTTCAACTGAAAGAAAGTTAACTGTTTGTCATTTTTGCATTTAAGTTACCTGTAACACATTGCATTTAAGTTACCTGGCACTTGCTCACTAGGTCAGCACTAAAAAATTAAAAGCACTACACCCTCAAAAACTCCCCTTGAGTACCTTGTTCCCCATTGGCCCTTTTTTTATATTATAAAGGAATTCCCAATACTATTCTAGCATGTCCAAAGGTCAGTTGTCAATCTTCTCTCCAGTCCAGCTGGTGAATCTGGGAATCTTGAGGCAAGGTTACAACTGCCTCATGTACACAGACAACCCTCTCCTCCTCCCAACAAATTCCAACACATGTGAGAGATGCAACCATATAGCCAAACTGGAGGCTAAGCTCTCTCAACTCAGTAATGGCGTAACCAGTCAGGAAGAGATGGAAACCACACTCACTACAATTCCAGTCTCACACAGACCTACCACGACAGCAAACCAAACACAAACACACAAAAACATACTCGGAGGCTCTAAATAAAAATCTGCCTAAGCAGCAGAGACCTCCAAAGCAGACACCCAAGCAACCGCTACCCCAAAACAAAACACGTGCAACACATAGCTCACAAAGCCAGTGTGCCGAACAGTCACAGCCCTTAAGGCTAAACAACACACCTGATACACTTGTAATAGGTGACTCTATCATCAGGCACACTGATGTCCCGCTCACCAGGCTGAACAAGGAGAAGGTCACGGTGAGCTCCTGTCAGGAGCTAGGATCCGCCACATAACACAAGCACTCAGCTCACTCCAAGGCAAGTACAAATATGACTCAGTCATTGTCCATGCTGGTGTGAATGACCTGAGACGTACCTCCCTGGACTACATGAAAAGAGACATAGAGGAGCTCTCTGAGCATGTAGCCCAGGCCAGTATGACCCTGACCTTGAGTAGCATCTTACCCTCACCAAGAATGATGCCACAATATGAAGACAAGATGATCAATTTCAACAATTGGCTTAAGTATTGCTGTCATTCAAAGGGGATCCAATGCCTGTCAGCCTGGGATGACATGCTCGGCAAGCCATGATGCATCGCTAGGGACGGCTTGCACCTGTCACCCCTGGGCTTTCGGATACTGGCAAAGGCTCTTGCTACCCCCATAGTGCCTTTTTTAGGCTAGGCTCAAAAGACAAACCCACCTCCATAGGTATCACAAGGGATAAGAAACTAAGAGTAATGCTACTCAACGCCAGAAGTCTAAACCTCAAGATGCATGCACTCGAAACTCTCCTTAGTATGGAGAACATCGATATCTGTGCAGTTAACAGAAACCTGGTTCAGGGCTCCCGAGAGCACCCCAGCACTACCAAGTTATACCTCATACCATGCTTTTCGGCTCCAAAACTTGGACCGAACCACAAAAGGAGGGGGAGTATTGATATTCATCAAAGATACCCACACCTCCAGGTTGGTGGCAAAGCACAAAGCATCAGAGACTATCCATGTGCAACTAACAGTGGGTAAAACTGCCTTCCAGTTTATAGCCTGCTACAGACCACCCTCCCAAACCCAGGAACCCCACTCGGCCTTCCTGAGAACACTGGAAAATATGAAGGTCTCTCCAAACACCATTATATTGGGCAACTTCAACTACCCAAACATAGACTGGGAGCATTACTCTATCTCCAACACCCTAGCCCAAAGGTTCCTAGAATTTATAAACTCAAATGCTATGGAACAACTTGTTACCACTCCCACAAGAGGGGAAAACATACTGGACCTGATCATCACTAACATGGGGACTCTAGGCTCCAGATCAAAAGTGTATTCCTCACTGGTAAGATCAGACCATAAACTAATCTCACTGGATATTCACATCCCGACCCCACCCCCTGCCCAGAAAACCACAGTGAAAAACTTCTCTAAAGCAAATTTCACACTCCTCAAAACCGAGGTGGAATCCTTCAAAGCCCCCGGGCCTGTGGAAAAATACGGCCCAGACCGCAGAATCATTTATAAACGCATTCTATGAACACCTTCAGGAATACATGGATTATGCAATCCCAAATAAAACCAAGACCCAATACTCCAAGGGTAGACATCCTGTCTGGTGGACCCCAGCCATAAACAAACTATACAACAGAAGGAGGAAGCTACTACATGATAGAGCAAAATCCCAAAAAGGGAAGGCATCTCTGATCAGTATTAGCAAAAAACTATGGGCACTCATAAAATCGTCTAAGGCCAGCTTCGAGAGAATAATTGCACAGGACACTAAGGATAATCACAAGGCTTTCTTTAGTTATGTTAAGAACCTGGGTGGGAATTCCCAGATATGCTCAGAATTAGTCCAAAATGACAAAAAATACACCGAACCCACAGACATTGCCAACATCCTAGCTGACAGGTTCAGCACAAACTTCTCCCCCCCTCCCCACCAAAAAAGCAAATATCTATTCCAGCAGAGTGCTGCCCCCCTGACATCTCAGATGCTCAGGTAAGAGCCGCCCTCTCCAAAGCAAAAAACACAGCATCAATGGGACCAGATGGTGTCCCAGGCTGCGTCCTACATGAACTCCAAGAAGAGCTAAACCCAAACATAAAACTACTGTTCAATCTCAGCCTTACTATAGGATATGTACCCAAAGAGTGGCGTACAGTAACAGTGGTCCCTCTCCACAAAGGTGGTGCCTCAACGGATCCTGGAAACTATCGCCCCATAAGCCTGACTAGCTTGGTCTGCAAAGCTATGGAAAGGATCATCATGGACCTCATAAATAAAGATATTGGGGACTTACAGACACTGGATCCTACCCAGTTCGGCTTTGTTAAGGGCAGATCCTGCCTCTTAAACCTAGTTGATTTCTTTGAAACAGTCACCAAGGCCATTGACGAGGGGAAGGTGGTCCACACAGCCGACCTGGACCTCGCAAAAGCCTTCGATACAATACCCCACTTGCGCATTATAGATAAGCTCACCAGCTTAAATATAAACCCCTATGTCACTAGATGGGTTGCAAACTGGCTCAAGGACAGAACCCACATGGTTAGAATTGCTGGAGCCATGTCAGACTCCAAACCAGTTACAAGTGGCGTCCCACAAGGCTCAGTCCTGGGACCTCTCTTGTTCGGTATATATTTCTCAGAGGTACAGGCCAACACGGAAGGACTGTGGCTGACCAAGTTCGCAGATGACTGCAAACTGGGTGCCATAATAGACTCTCCAGCCGACACAAGCATCCTCGAAAAGGGCCTCATAGAAACAGACAACTGGTGCCAGAGCCATGGCCTCAAGCTAAACGCCAAAAAGTGTATAGTCATCCCCTTTGGCAAAAACAAAGTGCCCACAAATTACCACACAGGTGGTAATCCATTAAGTACAAAAGTAATTAGGGACCTGGGGACCCAAGTTGATAGCAATCTCTCATTTGACAACTACGTGGCCAAAGTGGTTAGAAAAACATTTTATACAGCCCACCTAATCATGAAGGGTTTCACATCTAGATCAGGGGAGGTCATCGTGCCTCTTTACTCATCCCTCATCAGGCCCATAATTGAGTACAATGCCCCTTTTGGGATGTACCTTACCAGACACCTGCAGCAACTGGAAAGACCCCAAAAGTACCTCACCAAGAGGATCAAAGGGCTCAAACAGATGTCATATGCACCCGGTTAAATAAACTCCAGCTCGACTCAGTGCATACCGCCTGCTCAGAGGCGATCTGTGCCTGATGTATAAAATCCAAATCCCATCGAGCTACACGCTCAAGAGACTTGAACCTCAGCACTGAAATAAAAAGGACATGCTGTAGGGACAGATTCATAACCCAGAGGCTCCCTTCACTCTGGAATAAAATCCCAGTCCAGGTTAGGCAGAGTCCCTCATTGACTCTCTTCAAGAGGAATCTTGATGAGTGGATGGGAGAATGTAGGTTTACCCCGGGTATCACTTCTGTGTCACTATTAGACAGAGGCACAGTATACTAACCTCGAAAAAGGGCATAGCAAAATTAATTTAAAATGGGTGGCAAAAGCCAAACACACTCTGGCTAGGCTTATAAATGCCCTAGGGCAGATAGCCTAGTATGAACCTATGAACCTATTTATTCCCAACTGTCTCCTGTCAACAGGGAAGAGGGAAAGGCTGAAGATAAGACTCAGGGAATGTAAAGCTGAAATATGATGGAATCAGGTGCAGATTTTTAGACAAAAACAAAAATAACTTCTTCATTCAACACAGAAATGAGTACAGACGCTCTTAAATAAAAAGTGGTATCATATCTAGTAACAGATTTAACTGAAAATGAATACAAGTTAAAGCATAAATGAGATCCGCCTCCAGTCTGACCATTAAAAAGGTGGATGTTCCTAGAAAGGCTAGTAGAAAATGTACAAGTAAAATCCAATTCCAGTCAGAATATGAAAGTAGGGTGGAAGGAGCTATACAAGATGGTGCAATGTCCTTTTGATAGTTTCAAATGAAAATAAACAAAAGCCAAATACAATTCAGTTGCATCAATGGATAAAACAAGAAGGGCAGCAAAATGACTTGCGCAAGCCATAACAGTAACAAAACGCTAGTCAAATATGAAAACTCAATATGCTAGCAGAAATCTGAGTTAACATGTGGGGAGTAAATGTCAGACTTGCTAGGTCTGTTGAAATCTGCATTAAAGGGGACCAAAGATGAAGTGGAAGTACTTCTGTAAACTTGCACTAATATCCAGAAAAGACCTTTTTGTGTAGGACTGGTAGGTTGAGGTGGAAAGGGATGCAAGATAAGGATGCCAGTAAAGCACTAAGGAAAATGCATCGAAACTGTACTGTGGTCAAAAAGTTCATCTCAAACAGAAAGCTCTGATTAGTTAAGTTGACAGACGATGTTAATATTATCAACAGCGAGTATGTGCTTGAGCAATGCTATCTCCGTCAAGCTGACAGCCATCTTGACAAGTTCCTATCAGTGTTGATGTGTTCAACCTTGAAGCTAGAGAAGTTATGTCAGTATTGAAAAGTACCTTGAAAAATTACCAGGACAATATGAGGCATGATTGAGACAGATTTTGACCAAACGGAAAAGAGGTCTAAAGATTGTCTGATGGCCGAGATCACTCTTCACTCGATGTCCATCTAGTGGTTATGGAGAATCAGGCCCTATGAGCATGGAGTTTGATCCAGAGCAGAGATCAAAGTGGACATGGAATCCAACACATAAGATATTCATCTCAAACAAAAAGGCTTGACACTAGATCCAGAACTAAGGTAGAAGATGACATTGAGGATATCAAATAAAAAAAGGTTCAACTTACAATGCAGAACAGTGGTTAGAGTCAAGGAGGAGGTCCACATCAAGGGTATCGACCTCAAAAAAATATATATATATAATGTTCAAAAAGAAATAAGGCTGAATTCAACATGGAGGGGACACCTAAGATACTGAACTTAGACTAAAAAAATGAAGTGGATAGCTGAAATAATGTTCGCAAACCAAGCTGTATGGCCAACACAAACACTGAAGCCTGAGCAAGGCTGTTGAGAGGGTTGAAATAAGAAAATTGATACAACATGAATAAAAGAGAAATGATGTACTTACCACAACGTTCCATCTGTGTTGTCCATTTTAATTCTTCCTCAACATACGGGTTGGATCCAACTTGGCTGTTACTCCAACTCATCTAGTCAAACAAACTTTTGAACTCCTTTCCTATCCATAATGCTTCAAGCCTAAACCCCTCAGATCTTATATACAGCTTGAAAGAGAGAGATAAAGAAAGACCATAAAAGGACTGCCATAACTGGAGTTCAACCCAAGGGACATGGGGTGTCCTTGGTCACTTTGAAAATCTTATTCCTCCAAAAGTCATTTGAGGGAGGTGATGGAGGATGGGGAGTTGAGGAAAAATTAAACTGGACAACGCAGATGGAACATTATGGTAAGTACATAACTTCTTCATCTGATGATGTCAATTTTCATTCATTCCTCAACATATGGTACACAGTCCTCAACTATCTAAATTCCTGGGTGGACTCTAAGGAAGGATATTCCTGAGTACAGTTGAGCCAAAAGCTGCTTTTCTCCTTGAGACCAGATTCAATTTGTAATGAGTGATAAAGGTATGAGTATTTGACCAAACAGCAGCCGCACAAATATCATCCATGGATGCTCTAGACTGGAATACAGTGGAAGTAGCCATAGATCTAGTTGAATGAGCCTTTAATGGTTTTGGTAGGGGAAGATTCAATTTAGTATAGGTAAAAGAGATGCAATTTGTCAACCATCTGGCTATAGTTACTTTGATGACTGATTCACCCATCTTGTGACAAACAAAGCAAACAAAGAGCTGGGTTTGTCTGTCTAATTTGTTTTTGCTCTGTGACGGTAGAAACACAACTGCCTATGAACATCCAGTAAGTGTAACATATACTCTTCCTTTATTTGCAAAGTTTGGGAAGAATACTGGCAGGTTAATGGGTTGGTTAATGCAGGTTTCTGACACCACCTTAGGTAGGAAGGAAGCACTGGTACATAAGGTGACCCTGTCCTTGTGGAAAACTAAATATGGGGGGGGGGGCTTAGAAGACAATGCTTCAAGTTCTGAAACTCTTCTAGCAGATGTAAACACAACTAAAAAGATAGTTTTCCAGATTAAGAATTTTAGATCACATTTAGCTGCAGGTTCAAAGGGGGACTGAGTCAAGGCTTGCAGTATCAAACTTAAATCCCATGGTGGTATAGGATCCTTGTAAGGAGGTCTAAGTAGAAGAGTACCTTTCAAAAAAGCTTTGCACAGTTTAGCGGATGCTACGGAAGCGTTCTGAAACCCCACGTGGAAATTTGAAATGGCTGCAAGTTGGACTATGACAGTCAATGAACTAGCACCATCTTTAAAAAGAATCACTAAAAAATCAAGAACATAATGTATCAAAGCTGAGAAGGGTTCTACTTGATTTTGTTCTGCCCAATAAACAAATCTCATCCATTTAATGCTGTACAGTTTTCTAGTTCAGGCCTTATGGGATGACACCAGAATGGAATGGACAGGTGAAGAGAACTTGCCTGGCTATTAAAGAAATTGGAGAAACCATGCAGTCAGCTTGAGGTTTGAAATGTCTGGGTGAATCAAACCCACTGGATGAGACATAAGGTCTGGAGTTGGATCCAGAATCCAAGGTGGGTACAGAAGATGAGGCCAAAGAAAGGGAAACCAAATTTGTATAAGCCAGTAAGGTGCAATGAGGATGGCCTTGTCCTTCAACCTGGCTGCTTTCTGGACAGAAAATGCACTCTCTCGAGGCACTCCTTAAAATGGAGAACATCGACATCCGTGCAGTGACAGAGACTTGGTTCAAGGCTCCAGAGAGTACCTCTGCATTACCAGGCTATAATTCATACCACACCTTTCGGCCACCTAACCTGGACCGAAACACTAAAGGCGGAGGTGTGTCCATATTCATTAAGGATATCCACACCTCCAGGCTAGTTGCTCAGCATAATGCATCGAGATTATCCAAGTGCAACTAACTCTGGGCAAGACCGCAATCCAAATTGTAGCTTTCTACAGATCCCCCACCATGCCCCAAGATTCCCACTCCTCATTTCTTAATATACTGGAAAATATTAGGGTACAACCTAACACCCTAATAATGGGCGATTTCAACTACCCTACTATTAACTGGGAAAACTACTCGTGTACCAACTCTTGTGCTCAACGTTTTCTGGAATTCATAAATTCCAATGCCATGGATTAACTTATCCACACCCCCACCAGGGGCAGCAATATCCTAGACCTGGTTATTACCAACATGCACAACCGGTGCTCCACACTAGAGGTCAATTCCTCGTTGGTCAGATCCGACCAAAAGCTAATCACCCTAGACATCCACATCCCTCCCCCACCCCCCATTAGGGAAACCACAGTAAAAAATTTCTCCAAAGCCAACTTCACGCTTCTTAAGACAGAAGTGGCAAACTTCACGACACTCATGCTGATGGACAATAGAGGTATGACTGCTGAATCCTACACAAATGCACTTTATAAGCACTTACATGAGTGCATGGATCGTGCAATCCCTAACAGAATCAAGATGCTATCCTCCAAAAAAAGGAAGCTAATCTGGTGGTCCCCTGCATAAACAAACTCTACAACAGAAGAAATAAACTGTTGCAAGAAAAGAGTAAAATTCCATGATTGGAGAAACTCCCTGGTCAGCTTCAGTAAGAAGCTGAGATCCCTCATAAAATCCTCCAAAGCTAGTTATGAAAACAAAATTGCCACTGACTCTAAAGACAACCTCAAAGCATTCTATAGCTATATCAAGAATCTCAATGGCAACACTCAGATCTGCTCCGAGTTGCAACACAATGGCACTAAATATACAGAACCAACGGATATTGCCAACATCCTGGCAGATAGGTTCAGTGCTAACTTTACCCCTCTGTCATCCCCTAAAGGGCCCATCTCTATACCAGAAGAATACAAAGTTCCTGTAATCATGGCTGCACAGGTAAAAAACACACTATCCAAAGCCAAGAACACAGCATCCATGGGACCTGACGACATCCCAGTCTGTGTTCTACATGAACTACAGAACGAACTGGCACCCCACCTAAGTACCATGTTCAATCATAGCCTCACCTCAGGCAATGTGTCCACTGAATGGCGCACAGCGACAGTTATCCCACTCCACAAAGGGGGAGCCACCACAGACCCCGGAAACTACTGCAACATTAGCCTAACGAGTCTGGTCTGCAAGGCTAAGGAGCATATCATCATGGAACTTATAAACAATGACATTGGTAATCTCCAAACTCAGGACCCCACCCAGTATGTGTTTGTAAAAGGCAGATCATGTCTCCTAAACCTGACAGACTTCTTTGAAGCAGTCACCAAAGCCATAGATGAGGGTAAGGTGGTTCACACAGCCTATCTAGATCTCGCCAAGGCTTTTGACACCATCCCCCACTCTGGAATTATAGATAAAATCATTAAACTAGGTATAAATCCCTATGTCACAAGACGGGTTGCCAACTGGCTCACTGACAGAACCCACACTGTGAAAGTAGCAGACTCCAAATCCAGCTTCAGACCAGTGACAAGTGGAGTACCACAGGGTTCAGTCCTGGGTCCTCTCCTGTTTGGTGTCTACTTCTCTGAAGTACAGGTCAACACAGAAGGTCTATGGCTAACGAAGTTCGCAGATGACTGCAAACTAGGAGCCATAATCAAAACTCCAAAAGATGTGGACATCCTACAAAAGGGCTTTGCTGAGACAGATGCCTGGTGTCAAAGCCATGGCCTCAAGCTCAATGCCAAAAAGTGCATTGTCATTCCCTTTGGTAAAAACTCTGTACCCATGACCTACAACATAGGCGGTAGTATACTTAACACCGAAAGTGTGATAAGAGACCTTGGGACACAGGTGGACAGTAGTCTCTCCTTTGATAATCACATTGCTACAGTAGTCAGGAAATCCTTCTATGTGGCACACCTCATCACAAAAGGTTTCTCATCCAGGAAAAAAGAGGTCATTGTTCCCCTCTACTCGTCACTCATTAGACCAATTATAGAGTACAATGCCCCTTTTGGTATGTACCTGACAAGACATCTACAACAACTGGAAAGGCCACAGAAGTACCTCACAAATAGGATTACCGGCCTCAAAGAGATGCCCTATGCAGACCGTCTCAAAAAACTGCAGTTTTACTCAGTTGCATATCGCCTACTCAGAGGCGATCTCTGCCTAACACACAAAGCTATGTCAAACCCAGAGCTTTTGGACATGCTCCACTTAAAGAAATCCCAATCCCTACGACCTACATGCTCTAGGGACCTAAACCTCATCACCACAATAAACAGAACATGCTGGAGGGATAGATTCCTGTCCCAGAGACTTCCCATACTATGGAACAAACTACCTATCTATATCAAACAAAGCTCCTCATTAGCACTGTTCAAGAAAAATCTTGATGATTGGATGGGAGATAGGAAATTCACCCCGGTGATCACTTCTGTGGCTCTGCTCGACAGTGGCACAGTTAAATAATTTTCTTGTGTGGCGAAAGCCAGGGTACCTTTGGCTAGGTTTATATAGGCCCTAGGGCCAATAGCCTAGTACCTACCTATGAACCTATGGAGGAATTTGGGAATTAAAGGAGTCGAGGGATTGAGCATAGAGAAGATTGGGATGGAAGTCAATCAGAGTAGAGCATCTCTTGGTACTCCCCAAGAGGGGGGATTAGGGCAAAAAAGCTGATGCACTTGTTCAGGGGAGATGAAAACAGATCAAAGCAAGGCTGGCCCCACTGATGGAAAATCATGTCTGTCATTTTGCTGCTGAGAAACTATGCGTGAGGTAGTAAGATGGACCTGCTTAGTGTGTCTGCTATCATGTTGGACTTACCCGGAATATGTGTTGCAATTAGAAAGCGGTTGGAAGAAATTGCTCAATGCCACACCTTCAGGGCATCTCAACACAGGGGGTAAGTTCTGGTTCCTCCTTGTTTATATACCGAACTAATGACATGTTGTCTCTTTGAATCACAATCGTTCCAAGGAGAGAGTTCTGGAATGCTTGCAAGACCAAAAGCACTGCTCTCATTTCCAGAACACTGATATGCAAGTTGGCCTCCTTGGAGGACCAAGCGCCTTGGACGGTCTTTCCCAGAAAATGCTCCCCCACCCCATCTAGGAAGTATCCATGGTTACTGTGGCCTTGGGCTGAAGAAGAACGAAGGGAAGGCCTAGTAACAGTTGTTTTGACTGCATCCACCAGGAAAGATATCACTTGCATACCTCAATTATTCTCATCTCTAGCGACATAGGATGAGAGAAAAAAATGACCCTTACGTTAGTAGCATTCATTGCAGAACTCTCATGCGACATCTTGCTAAGGGAATTAAGACTATCATAGCTGACATTGATCCAAGGGTTGTAGAATCAAATGGGATGAAATTTTGGTACTACAAATTATTTTCTTGACTTGATTCCGTATTGTTTGTACTCTCAAAAGGGGAAGTGATGCTGCCATCGAGACTGTGTTGAATATCGCTCCCATGAATTCCAATGACTGATTCGGTTGTAATTTTGATTTGTTGTAATTGACAGTTATGCTCAGATTTGAACAAGTCTGTAACACTTGGTCTCCAATTTGTACCAGTTGATGCCTGGTTGGAGTGGTAATGAACCAGTCCATCCAAGTATGGAAACACGTGGAATCCCTGCAGTCTCAAGTGAGCTGCCACTACTGCCATACACTTGGTGAATACTCTGGGGGCTGTGCTAAGATCAAAGGGCAGTGCTCTGAACCAGTAATGACTGGCTACCAGACAGAAGCGTAAGTACCTTCTCGTGCATCCGTTCATTTTTATGTGCTAGCATGCATCCTGACAGTCTAACGAGCACATCAAGCCGTCCTTCCACAGGAAAGGCAGAATCGACTGAACTGCGTCCTTGACCATCAGCAACTTGGAATGTCGAACGGGTTTGTTCAGCATACTGAGATCTAAAACTGGTCTCCAGTCCAATGTCTTCTTTGGCACTAAAAAGAATCTTGAGTAAGTTCTAGATTTTATTTGGTCTGGAGGGACCCCCTGGATGCCTCTTTTCTAGCGGCTTTTGTATTTCCACTGCTGCTGCATCTCTCCGATTAGGTGGAACATCAGGGATTTTCCTGGGTATCAGGGAAGGAATCAAAAGGGAAGAATATAACATCTGGAAATGATCCTCTGCACCCAAGTATCGTTTGTTATACTTATCCAGGCCAGCTGATGCAGGAATAAGAGACCCTCCTCTGCCTCCAGAGGCATGTAATTGGGCCTCCGTTAGGGAATGCTGAAAGGGTCTGTTGGAAAAGGAATCTCTAGACCCCTGGTTTTGTGGGGCTCCTCTACCATGGGGGCACTGCCTTCCATTATAGTTCCCCCTTCTGCCTCTGAGGAACTATCTCCATGTGTGTTCTGAAAATGACCCTGGGCTTCTTGAACCACATCTTTTGACCTCCCCATTGATTCCTAGAAAAGGTCTTTTGAGGGGTCGAAAAATGTACGTCCACTAGAGATAGGGTGTTTCCATCTTTATCACACTTGGAGATTGTCTTTCTCTCTGGAGCCAAACAAAGATGTGTTGTCAAAAGGTGCACTGACAAACGAGGACTTGAAGGGATCTGCAAAATCACACAGGTGCATCCAGGCATGCCTCCTGATGGAGATGCCTGAACCTGCTGCCCTTGAGGTGCCTTCTGCTACCTTCAAGATGAGCCTCATGGATGAACTAGCAAAAAACTGAAGGGTAGCCAACTGTAAAGCCACAGACATTTGAGCCTCTGCAGAAGTGGTCCCTGAAAAGGAGTTTGAAAGTTCCTTAATTAAGTCCCTTTGCTACCTCGTAACTTGTGCCAAACAGTTCAGTGACTAGATAGCGAAAGTTGCTGAAGCATACACTCACTTCCCAAATCTATCCAGAGCCCTAGATTCTCTATTGGGGGTGGACAGTGGGGCTCTGTTCCATGAGTTCCTTTTTCATAGCTACCACCACATCCATGGCATCAACCGTTACTCCCTTTATCCAATGCTCTCTCCCTACTGGTGAAGCCAGAATCCTGTCCGGTCTCTTAGGGAGTAGCCCAACAGTATCTAGTTCCTTCCACACCTGCCTAGACACCAAATTGATGAGTGCAATGGTGGGTGGAGTGACCAAGGAGGTAGATGGGCCATTTCTGAAAGCTTCCAGAAATACCAACTTTTCAGGAGATAGGGTTTGGGCAGACTGACTATGCTTCTGTTTTAGGATCTCAAGGATGTCTCCAAATGAGACTTCTATTGGGTGGTGATTTGGGAGACCCTTCTCCCTCATCAATGTCAGTATCCTTGGTGATGGACTCTTGGGGGGAGTTCAAGTGCCTCCTCTTCTACATCCTCTTCGTAGGGACTGTTTTGGTGGGATGATCCAGAGAAGTATCTGAAAAGATGACAATACCCAACTGGGTGGTTTGGAAGCTTTGGGCTGTCTGTTCCAGTGGTGTAGAATGCTGAGGATCAGGGGCCAAAGTCAGCTGAGATGTCGAAGGTGAATCCAAGGGGGAAGGACCCATCTGATGTGCCGTAACAGAGAAAATCCTCTTCACAACCTCAAAAGCTGATCGCTCTGTAGAGAAGAAAGCCAATGGAGTTGAGAAAATGAGTTTCTGGTCTCCCAGCTCCCTCTGTTCCAACAGCAGCCCATGTGAGGTAGAAGCCAGAGCTGAGCTGTCCAATGCTGAAGCTCTGAGAGGAAGAGATGGCTCCAAAAATGTGGGAGTCGACTCTGTCCCCTCGGATCCTACCTGGAAGCTTTGGCTCGAAGAGCTGTCCAGAGCCAAAGACATTGGAGCCAGCATGCTCAAAGTAACTGTTGGATCCGAAGAGAAAAGCCTTTTCAGATCCAAGCCAGAGGGGCCCGGAATGCTTGGATCAAAGGACTCCAATCCCACAGCTTGGGTTAAAGGAAAAGTAATCGTTGGACGATGTTCCTGACCTGAGGGGGTAAGAACCGTGAAGACCCCCTTCTGAAATTCCTCCATGACCTGTCTCCTCACCATCTTTTCTACACAGGCCTCTGGGATACTTCTGGAGGAATGAGAGGACATTATAAATGGAGGGCTAGACTGCTGCTCAAGAAAAGGGAAGGGCACACTAAACGGAACTGGGTCTACTGAGGGTGAATAAACAGTCCTAGGCAGAAACTTTGGATCTGGGGACTTCAGATCCATGGTACTTTTTCTTCAGATCGGAATGAAATGCCATATTTTGTGTCAGATCTGAAAATGGCCGGATTACAAGTGATGTCTGATCCAATTTGTATTTCTTTTTTTTTGGCTCAGATGAAGTAGAAGGAGTCCAGTCAGAAGACCTGGATTTTTTTGACAGGTCCTTGCAATTATATTTAGGAGACTGAACTCCAGTGATGGCCTGAGAAAAAGTGGCTGGTAAAAGGCCTTTCAAAATCAACTAATTTCACCTCTCGTTTAGAGCTGTAGGGTTAAACTCACTACAAATATTGCAATCTTTATCCAAATGTTCAACCCCCAAACAGTAAACACATAGGGGGTGGGCATCAGTAAAGGGCATTTTGTGCTCGCAGTTTATACATTTCTTGAAACCTTTTTCTGACATATCTTCAGTTCACAAAAAATATAACTAAACAACTAAGAACAACTCCATAAATAAAGGACAGAGTGAAAAAAGGCCAGCAGAGATTTTTTTTATTTAGATTTTTTTTTTGTCAGAAATTAGAAATAATGCCCTGAAGATAGGGATAGATACGGGTAGGAAAGGGCCAATAATGGTAGCAAGAGTACACTCGCAAGTGTATTTACAGCAATAAGGAGTAAAAGGAGAAAAATACACTGATATGGTCAAGACGTTCTAACTAGGGAAGGTTTAGATAGTAAGGAGAATAAGGAGAATTTTGCAAGAAATTGTTAAGAAAATACACTTAGCTTTAACACCAATGCTCGAGAGCAGCTGTCACCCATGTCTGGCCACAAAAGCAGCAAATGAGATTTGAGGGGAGTTAGGCTTGTTGCATTATGGGTAGGAAAGGAGCTTGAGAGTTTGTCTGTCGCCATGAGCTGGAGTAACGGCCGAGTCGGATCCAAGTATAGGACCTGAACCCATATGTTGAGGAATGAATGAAAATTGACATCAGATACATAATTAGGCTCATGAAATTAAGGAAAACATAAATGTTCTAAGTTTAATGTTTGTAGATGCAATCAGCAAATATTCTTTCTGATATTCAAGAAAATAAAGCAAAAAAATGTTGCAACTAAGACCCCCCCCCCTTCACCCCATCTTCAATTAGCCAGACAAAGTGGGAAACCAGTAAAACTAATAACAGCTGCAGAGCAAAAATATAATGTGGAAAAACATCAAATGTCAAGGGGAGGGAGGGAGGCAGGGAGACTGAATAAACAAAACTCTCAAATGATGACCTTAAGAAAGAATATATAGAAGGTTACAGCAACCAGAACAGACTAAAAGAATAATGCATATATCTCCAGAAAGGTAATACAAATACCCTTAGTATATTTAAAACTAAAACAGTTGCCGGAGGCCATTTCTGGATATGATTTCATCTTACACGTGGCAAAACACATCTGGAGAGGGACAACAGCTGTACAGTATTACCTGTAAAAGGGGAAGAACAAGATAACCTGTAAAAAGTGTTAGAACCCGAGCTCTGTCAGCTTTAGGCTTGAAGGTGATGAAGATGGAACTCCCATATCTACTGTTACAGTGGCCATCTTTGAAGGCAAGCACAAGATGTTTCTTAACAGATGTCCTGAATATGATACTTCTGCACACTGCTAAAGTGTCATTTTGTAAATATCATGAGCTACATGCCACTGTCAGTTCTGGAGCACTTTTCAGGATCCTTCAACATCAGATTAATGGAAGACAGATAATACATTAATGATTTCACAAAAAAAAAAAACTTAATAAAAGTTCCCAAAATTCAAGTGCTAAATAACTGAAGAAGAAAGTTTGCATTTTACAAAGCATTCCTTCCAATTTGCTAAGTTATTTTGTAACATGAGAAGTACTCACCCTAAATGACAGCTCTAGGTTCTCACCACCCCAAACTTCCATTCCAGTGTCATAGGTTCCCAAGTACTCAAAATAATTTTTGCTAACAGCAAACAGTCCCCCTGCCATTGTTGGAGATCTAGGAAGAACAGAAAGGAGAAAAATCACTGAAAAACAGCCATGGTCTAGTTAGCTACACATTTTCTCATCCATGTGTATTAAATCTAAAGAAACATGTTAATATTTGGCAATAGATTGGTGAAGACAAACGAACGTTATGTACTTACTATAATGATACATCTGTAGTGTCTGTTGCTGTCCAGTTCAACCTATGAATTATCAAATCCAGCTCAAATCACAGAATGTCCACTTCCAAAAGACTTCAGCTACCAAGCTCCACCTTCTCTACCCATAATACCTTGCTCTTTACAGAGTTACCTCAGATCGAGTTTGCCCATTTCCAGACAGCTAACTATAAAAATATGGCACAAAGGACCCAAAAGAATGGAGAAAGAAACCTCCAAGACTCGGCTGTTCACAAACCGAGAGAAACACAACACAGGAGGGGGCAAGTGGAAGGGATGGTTGACCCGGATGGAAACAGACAACACAGATCTATCGTTATGGTAAGTACATAACTGTTTACTTGATACTGTCTTTTCCAGTTGGGTTCAACTTGTAGGGCAGAGTCCTCCGCCACATTACACCCCCAAGGAAGTTCTACAAGAGCACATTGCACAATACTGTGGAACCAAAGGTCTTACACCTTGACTGGATATCCAGCTTGTAGTGAGACACAAAAGTCTGTGGACCCACCCATGTAGCATCAAGTTTTGCCTAAAAGTTAAACTACAGGCTAATACACTCAAGTGTACTAGCTTTTGATAGCATTTAGTCGAAAATCATAGCATTTATTGTGTTTTCTGCTTTTCTGTAAAAAAAACTTGAAAAAACAAAAAAAAATATCCTTGTTTTCCATACTTTCCTAACTAGTGTTCCAGAGACCAGATTTTGCTGATCCCTGGGCTTTGTCTTGGTTCCTGTGTTTCTCCATTTTCCTTGTTTGGTCAGGGGGAAGTTTCTTTACTCACCAGTGAGAGTGGGGAGTACTGAGCTGCCTGTTTGTCCTTAGAGGAGTGGTTTAAGGCAGTAACTTGTAGTCTATTGGCCATTTTGGGTCATTTCCTGTCTTTTCCAGCCCCCTGCTATAAAGCTGCTTTTAGCTGATTTAGCTGAGTTGCCACTGTTGCACACTAGGGCAGCGCCGGTTAAGCAGGTTTAAACTATTCGGGCTACCTAAAGTCCACTCTTCAAATTTTCCCTTAAAACTACCTTCCTCGAACTATACTACTGATCTAATCAGCGAATCCTATAACTAAAAAGATCATCTCTACTTGACTCCAAGTAGACTATTCTCTATCTGTTAAACCTAGCACTTGCTCCTACAGTACTTATTACCTTGATACAGCACTCTTGTCATAGATAGTACCCCAAAAAGGCAAACCCCCATTTCTCGGTCACCCACGTCCCCCGGAATCTCTTTTAAAGTTTTTTTGTCTATTCCTTCTAGCATGTCGAGGGATCAGTTGCTAGTGTCCTCTCCTGCTCAGCTGGTGAACCTGGGAATATTGAGGCAATGTTACAATTGCCTCATGTACACAGACAACCCTCTCCTCCTCCCACAAAACACAAATACATGCGAGAGATGCAACTATACGGCCAAACTGGAGGCTGAGCTCTCTCAACATAGGACTGGCAAGACCAGTCAGGAGGAGAAGGTTACCACACACACTATAGACCCAGTCTCACATAGTACCATCACAACCTCAAATCATACACATAAACACACAAAGACATACTCGGAGCCTCTGATCAAAAATCTACCAAAACAGCAGAGGCCACCAAAGCAGACACCCAAACAACCACCACCTCAGAACACAACACCTGCAACACATAGACCTCACAGTCAGAGTGTCAAACAGTCACAGCCCTTAAGGCCAAACACAATGCTAGACACACTAGTCATTGGTGACTCCATAGTCAGACACACTGACGTCCCGCTCACCAGACTGAGCAAGGAGAAGGTCACAGTAAGCTGCCTGTCGGGCGCTAGAATCCGCCACATAACGCAAGCACTCAGGTCTCTCAACAGCAGGTACAAATACGACTCAGTCATTGTCCACGCTGGTGTAAACGACCTGAGACGTACCTCCTTGGACTACATGAAAAGAGACATTGAGGAGCTCTCTGATTATGTAGCCCAAGCAGGTATGACCCTGACCTTGAGCAGTATCCTACCGTCACCAAGAATGATGCCACAATACAGAGATAAGATGATCAGCTTTAACAATTGGCTTAAACTCTGGTGTCATTCAAAGGGGATCCAATGTCTGTCTGCCTGGGATGACATGCTGGACAAGCTACGCTGCTTCGCAAGGGACGGCTTGCACCTGTCACCCCTGGGATTCCGGATATTGGCAAAGGCTCTTGCCACCCCCATAGTGCCTTTTTTAGGCAAGGCTCAAATTCTAAACCTACCACCCTAGAACACAAAAAGGAAAAAACTAAGGGTAATGCTGCTCAATGCCAGAAGTCTAAATCTCAAAATGCACGCACTCGAGGCCCTTCTCAGTATGGAGAACATCGATGTCTGTGCTGTGACAGAAACCTGGTTCAAGGCTCCTGAGAGCACCCTAGCACTATCAGGTTTTACCTCATATCATGCATTCCGGCCCCAAAATCCGGACAATACCAAGAAAGGAGGGGGGGTATCCATATTCATCAAGGACACCCACACCTCAAGACTGGTGGCAACGCACGATGCATCGGAGACCATCCAGGTGCAATTAACCATAGGCAAGACTGCTCTGCAAATTGTAGCATGTTACAGGCCACCCTCACAAACTCAGGAACCTCATATGGCCTTCCTGAAAATACTAGAGGGGATAAATGTATCACCAAACACCATCATACTAGGTGACTTCAATTACCCTAATATAGACTGGGAACACTACTCAAGCCCAAACACCCTAGCCCAAAAGTTCCTGGAATTCATAAACTCAAATGCCATGGAACAACTAGTCACCATCCCCACAAGAGGAGAAAACATACTTGATCTCATCATCACGAACATGGGAGCACAATGTTCAACACCGGAAGTATACCCCTCACTGGTGAGATCAGATCACAAACTAATCTCGCTGGAGGTCCTCATCCCACCCCACCTGAAATAAAAAAGACCACAGTAAAGAACTTCTCGAAAGCCGACTTCACACTTCTAAAGACTAGTGTGGTCTCCTTTAAGGCCCCCGAGCCGGTGGAAAACAGTACTCAAGCCGCTGAATCACTTACAAATGCTTCTACCAGCACCTGCAGGACTGCATGGATAAGGCAATCCCAAGCAAAACAAAGACTCTTTGTACCAAAGGCAAGCGTCCAGTCTGGTGGACCCCAGCCATAAACAAACTCTACAACAAAAGGAGGAAGCTACTACAAGATAGAGCAAAATCCTTAAAAGGTAAGACACCCTTGATCACTATAAGTAAAAACTAAGAGCTCTCATAAAATCATCCAAAGCAAATTTTGAGAGAAAAATAGCTAAAGACTCAAAAGACAATCATAAGGCCTTCTTTAGCTATGTTAGAAACCTGGGAGGAAACTCCCAGATATGCTCAGAACTAGTTCAAAATGATGTGAAGATTACTGATCCTACAGACATTGCCAACATACTGGCTGACAGGTTCAGTGCAAACTTCTCCCCTCCCCAAAGGAGAGATATCTATACCAAACGATTGCAGCCCCCAAACATCTCTAATGCCCAAGTGAGAACTGCTCTCTCCAAAGCAAAAACACAGCATCCATGGGACCTGATGGTGTCCCCGGCTGTGTGCTCCACGAACTCAACGAGGAATTAAACCCACAGCTAGGACAGCTGTTTAATCATAGTCTTACCTCTGGATACGCACCCAGGAGTGGCGCACTGCAACTGTGGTCCCACTTCACAAAGGCGGTGCCTCCACCGACCCTGGAAATTACCGCCCATTAGCTTGACAAGCCTTATCTGCAAAGCCATGGAGAGGATCATAATGGATCTCATAAATAAAGACATAGGGAATTTGCAGACTTTGGATCCAACCCAGTTTGGCTTTGTCAAAGGCAGATCATGCCTTTTAAACTTGGTTGACTTTTTGAAACAGTCACCAAAGCCATTGATGAGGGAAAGGCAGTCCATACAGCCTACCTCGATCTGGCGAAGGCCTTCGATACAATACCCCACTCGGGTATCATTGAAAAACTCATCAGCTTAAATGTTAACCCATACATCACTAGATGGGTTGCAAACTGGCTGAGTGACAGAACCCACAGGGTCAGAGTTGCTGGCGCCATGTCAGACTCAAAGCCTGTCACAAGTGGTGTCCCACAGGGCTCAGTCCTGGGCCCACTCTTGTTTGGCATCTACTTTTCCAAAGTACAAGCAAACACAGGAGGGTTATGGCTGACAAAGTTTGCAGATGACTGCAAACTGGGCGCCATAGTCGAAAACACATCTGACACAGATATCCTTCAGAAGGGTCTCACAGAAATGGATAACTGGTGCCAGAGCCATGGCCTAAAGTTAAATGCCAAAAAATGCATAGTCATACACTTCGGGAAAAACAAGGTTACCCCTAGCTACCATATAGGTGGCAATCCACTGAGCACAGAAGAAGTTATCAGGGACCTGGGGACCCAGGTTGATAGTAGTCTGTCATTCGACACCCATGTAGCTAAAGTAGTTAGGAAGACCTTCTACATTGCCCACCTTATCATGAAGGGATTCTCATCTAGATCAAGGGAGGTCATAGTCTCCCTATACTCATCACTCATCAGACCAATGATTGAGTACAATGCCCCATCCGGAATGTATCTGACCTGACACTTGCAGCAGCTGGAGAGGCCACAAAAGTTCCTCACCAAAAGGATAAAGGGTCTCAAAAATCTGTCCTATGCTGCCCGACTGAAAGAACTCCAGCTCTATTCTGTCGCTTACCGCTTGCTCAGAGGTGACCTTTGCCTGACATACAAGGCCATGTCAAACCCAGATTTGATGAATATGCTTCACCTCAAAAAATCTAGATCTGTCAGAGCCACAAGGGCGGGAGACTTAAACCTCGACACGGCTATTAATAGGACGTGCTGGCAGGATAGATTCATCACCCAGAGACTCCCTATGCCGTGGAACAAAATCCCGGTATATGTGAGGCAGAGCACCTCGCTGGCCTTGTTCAAGAGAAATCTTGACCAATGGATGGGAGATCGCAGATATACCCCAGGGATTACCTCAGTGTCACTGCTCGACAGAGGCACAGCAAAATAATGGGTATAGTTCCCCATACTAAAGGGGTGGCGTAAGCCACAAAACTATGGGCTAGGCTTGTAAATGCCCTCGGGCAGATAGCCTAGTATGAACCTATGAACCTATCAGTACAAATGTAATTCCATAGCAGCTCTTGAGTGAAAAGACGTATTGGTACCCACAGCTCCAGCAAAATGACCTTTTGGTTTGCAAGGCAAAGCCTTCCCTTTCAAACTATATCCAAATGAAATGCAATCAGCCAGCCACTTAAACAGAGTGAACTTAGGCACTAGCTTTGTCAACCAGACCTTTGAAAAGTAGACAAACAATTATTTAGACTTTCTAAAGGACTCTGTTCTATTGAAATAAAATCTCAGTTGTTCGTGAATATCAAGACAATGCAACAAATATTCTTTCCTTGAAAAATCAAAGAAAAACACTGGTATGTGAATGGCCTAATTCAAACTGATTTTTGATGCCACCTTAGGCAAAAAAGCAGGATCTTTTCTAAGAGATGTCTTGTTTTTTTATGAAAAGACAGATACTGAGGTATCTAAAATAAAGCATGCAGCTCTGACACATGCTTGGCCAAAAAGAGTCTTCCAAGAAAACAACTTCAAGGAAACCATTGCTGAAGGCTCAAAAGGAGGTCCAGCAAGCATGTGAAGCATAACAGGTAAATCTCACAGAGGGACAAGGTCCCGGACAGGGGGTCACAATAAAAAGGATCTTCCTAGAAAAGCCTTTGAAATCTTTAATGCCGCCACAGGCATATTGTTTCCACCAAGGTGAAAATTGGTAATAGCTGCCAAATGCACTTTAAAAGTGGAATAACTAAATCCCAAATGAAACAGGTCAGCAAGAAAATCAGGGATAACCTCCAAAGGCACTGAAAAAGGGCCAAAGCCTTTAGAAGAAGCTGAAAAAGCAAAGTGTCCACACTTGCCAGTGTAGACTGTGTGTGTATGTAATGACTGATAATCTCTGGTCTTCAAGGGAATTGGAGAAACCACGCGGTTAACTTGAGCGTCCAGAGGTAATTCCAGTTTAATCCAATGGAATGTGAGATCAGATTCAAAATGGAATCCAGAGCACAAGGAGGAGAACTCAGAAGAGGCCATAGAAAGGGGAAACATACCTGAAAGGGCCAAAAAGGAGCAATGAGGATTACAGTCACTCTTCTGCGGGCAGTCATCTGGACAAACTTTATTATCAGAGAAGTCTGAGGATAAACATACAGGAAACTCATAGGCCAAGCATACAGAAAACTGGGTGACACTCCCTCTGGACGAACTAAGGTGCAATAACTGCTGTACTTGGTGTTGGATGGGGAAGCAAACAGATCACAATACGGAGTGCCCTAGTGCTGGAAATGGATTTATGGCCCACTCGTGAGGAACAAGAACGTTCCTGCTCAGACTGTCCGCTAACATGTTGGATTTCCCTGGGATCTACATTGCTACAAGAAACTATTGAGATAAAATTGCAAGGCCCACTGACAAAAAAGATAACACTGGGTTCCTCCTGTTTGTTCAGCTGCCAGACAGGTGTCATATTGTCCATCTGAACTGAAATCACACCCCTGAGAAGAAAGTCCCGAAAGGTCTGCAACACAAGGTGGACTGCTCTAATATCCAAGATACTGATTTGAAGATTGGCCTTGAGCATAGACCAGGACCCTTGGACTGTCTCCCCTTTGAAGTGCCTCCCCAAGCAAACAGGAGGCATTCATCAAAACCGTACCATGTGGGAGAGGAGAATAAATGGTCTACCAGCTGACACCGGGGAAACTCCAACCAGCACCTGACTGAGTTTTGAAAGACCTCTATCAACATGATGGGAAATTCCTTACGTTGAGTCAAGAAGGACCACTGCACCACTGGTGTCCACTGCAGTATCCTCATGAGGTACATTACCAGAGGAGCTAAGCAGATTGCTGCAGCCATATGACCTAAAAGTTTGAGAACCAGGGAAGCCAGATGTTTCCTGCAAGACAGTATGATAATGGCCTGAGAATGAAGAAATGATACTCTGACAGCCAGGAGTTTTACAATCTGAGATGCTGTGTTCAACTGGCAGCCTTTGAACTCCAAAGTCTGAATTGGTTGAAGACTGGACTTCTGATAGTTTATGGTGATTCCCAAGCAAAAACACAAATATACTAAAGAAACCATGGCCCTGACTAATAATGCCTTTGTGGAGGCAGTGAGAAGCCAATCATCCAGGTAAAGGAAGACCTGGAAACCCTACAGCTTCAGCTAGGCTGCCACGGCTGCCATGCACTTAGTGAACACTTGGTGGGGGGAGGGGTTAGACTAAAGAGCAATGCTCTGAACTGATAATGATTGGTGCCCAGCCAGAAGAGCAGATATGGACTGCCTCACTATCTTTATATGATGATAAGTATCCTTGAGATTGATCAAGCACATTCACTAACAGCTTTTGGATTTTGATAGCTGTATCCCTTATCTGATGGGGTGGCATGTCCAGAAGATGCTTGGCATTTTCTTTTAGTGGAAATAAAAAGGCAGTCGTATAGAGTCTAGATACAACTCTTAACACCCATCCATCCGAGGTGATGGTTTTGCAAGATTCAGGGTATAGAGTCAAGTGACCTCTGAGTGATTCCGAAGCAGAACAGTCAGGCAACTCCTCAAGGACACTTGAAGGGCCTCCTGGAAAATGCTCCATGGAAATACTGGTTCTGCTGACCAGCCATGTCATACGAGTGGCACCCAATCTGGTTACCCCCCTACCACATGGGGAACCCTCCACAGTAGCATCCGGAAAACACTGCTGCACTTTTCTAAAGAAGAAACATTTTCCCACTTCTGGTTTTTCAAGAAAGTCCATTGGGGGTTAGTAAAATGCCCTCTGATGGCAGACAGCATCTTTCAATCTTGCTCACTCCAGGTCAGTGTCTTTAATCTTATGCCCAAAAAGTGAAGATAAAAGCCACCTTGAAGCAGTCCACAAAGTTACACAATTTCATCCAAGCATGGTGACACATGGTAATGCTGGTGCCAACAGGCCAGGACATCCCACTGGCTGCATTGGAGAGCAGGCACGTGGACAGATTAGTAATAGACAGCAAGGTAGACAGCTGCATCTCCAAAGTCTTTTAAGACTCTGGAGTCTGTTGTGTCTTAACACTTTAGACATGACGTCTCATTGAAATCTTGTCAAGTGAGCCAGGTAATTTAATGCCTCAGCACAAAAGTGGCTGATGTGTACAAGTGGTTTTCTAACTGGTCCAATGCCTTAGACTCCTTATTGGGGGAATGGACCGATGAACTCTCTTCTGAGATGTTCTTACTGGTTGCCACCACCACAACAGCATCAACAGCAGGACCCTTACTCCAATGCTGTCGCTCCTTGGCAGGGGCCAAGTTCTTACTGGGCTTTCCGGGAACTAGTTCCACTGTATCAGGCTCCCTCCAAGCCACTAAGTCAATAAGCGCATCCAGAGGGGAACCACCCAAAATGTGTATGGGCCTATTTCAACTGCCTCAAGAAATACTGATTCATTCAGAGATGGAGCTTCGGCTGTCCAAACCCTGCACTGGCAAAACAGCTTCATGAGGTCACAAAAAGAGGCATCTTCACAGGGGGATTCTGGGACCCCTCTCTCTTTCCTAGAGGTTGGTATCCTCAGTGAGGGATTCCACTGGGAGGTTCAGGTGCTTCCTCTTGCACATCCTCTTGTCATGACCTTCCGGTCTCGGAGAATCCAGGGAGAAACAGAAGAGGCAGGGGGCTCTGGGTGCAGGGTAGTCTGGAGGCCAACTACAGTGGGCTTTCCCAGAGCAAGAAGGTGCAAGTCCACAGGCACTGGGGGGTGGGGGTGGGAGATACCAGGTGACAGTGACCACTCCATCTCTGGGTGGGAGACCCCTGGGGTTCAAAGACTCCAAGAACATGCCAGACTATCAAGTGCTGAAGTGCTGAGTGGGAGGGATGACTCCAAAACTTGAAGCATCAATCCCAACCCAGAAGCCTCAGCCCCAAAAGGTTAGCTCTTGAATCCCAATCGGCTATGAGACCAACAGACTGAAGAACGCCAAGGCAGGGGTGTGAGCCACAATCATTCAGGCTGCTGGATCCAACCCCAAAGGTGGTAAGCCAACTGGCTCTGGAAACTCCAGAGACACCAAGCCTAAGGGAAGAAACAAGTTAGTCAGAGACAAAGTTTCAGGTCAAGGACCTGAGGCTGGGGGATCAGGCATAACAGCACATGGGCCATCCTTTCCACAGGCCTAGATGTTGATATAAAAACTTGTTCATGGAACAACTCCCCCATGGTATTAATAAAATCAATATCGATCAAATTTTTTTTAAGAAAGGCTGGAAAATCATAAAATTCCTACAGGTCCCCTTTACACACAGACAACAAGCCAAGCCATGTATATTTTTATAATCAATAATACTAGGTTCATAGATTCATAGGTAGGTACTACACATGCAGTCCAGGAGACCAGTAATGAGCCTAGCCCAAATTCCCAACTGCCCTAAAGTACTGTTTGGTTAAGTGACCTTCTCCAGGTCACATGGTAGGCATATGGAGGCTGAGGGAATCAAACCCTGAACCACATGAAGCAGTTTATTAATAGCTCATAGTCTCAATCCTCTGTGCCAGCTGCCATAATGTATGTGTTATGTAATGGATTTTTCTTGTTTAAAAGTCATGGGAATAAAATTGCATGTTCAAAAAATCCTATGAAAAGGTTAGCCTAGGATGTTGCAAAGGGGGCCCATTGCTGATCAGTTCAATTTTTAATTACAAGGATCATCAAAAAAAGAAAGTTATGTACTCACCATAATGACAGGTCTATGTTGCTGTTTCTGTCCTTTCCTTAAGCAGATGGGTCTCAGATCTGGCCACAGCCACTTCCAAGCTTTAGACCCTGTGCTTACGGTCCCCCTTAAACACAGTCCTTGTGAACAGAACAAGCTACCTCAGATCTCAGAGCAGGTTTGCCCACCCAAAAAAAAAGGGGGGGGGCAATGTAACTTGCAAATTATATACATAAGCTACCTGAAAGAGTGGGTGTCTTAAACAGTGATAACCTGTATGATAAAAGAAAGGCAGAAAGAGGCAATACCTTCAGGAGTCAGATCGAGGTCAGTAAGGTCCCTCTTGAGGTTGAAATTATATTTTAACAGACTAAACTGCCACAAGGACAATAAAAGGAAGGGGAAGGTGAGAGGGAAGTTGAGGGAAGGATGGAAACAGACACCATGTGTCTATCATTTTGGTGAGTACATAAACTTAATACCTGAAGTTGTCTTTTCTATCCTTTTCTCAACAGATAGGACAGAGTCCCCAGATACTTTTATAATTGGGAGGCTTCTTGGAAGAATATTTCAGAGCACAGCTGAAATGAAAGAAGCCCTAGATCTGGACTGCATATCCAGTTTTTAATGGCATATAAAAGTATAAATCTTGGACCAGGTAACTGCAATACATATGTCATCAATTTCAATTGGAACTATGGAGAAAAAGGCTGTAGATAAAACCATATATCTGGTAGAATGCACTTTTGGAGTGGAAGGGAGAGGAATTCCCTTTTTTAATAAACAAAGGAAATACACCATGTCAACCATCAAGAAAGAGTAACTTTGGACACAGCTTTTCCTAATTTAGCATTGGAGAAGGACACACATAACTGCTCAAACTTCCTGAAGGGCTTAGTACAGAGTAGATAAAAATGTAACTGGCAATGAACATCAGGTAAATGCAGGGTATATTTGCACTTTGAGAACACTGGGAAGAAAACTGGAATATTTATGGACTGATTAATGGAAGATACCAAAGACAGTTTGGGGAGAAAAGAGGGGTTAGATCTCACAGACACACTGTCCTTATGAAATGTTAATTATAGAGGCTTTGAGGATAATGCATGCAGTTCATTCTCTTGGCAGAGGTGATAGCAACCAGGAATATGGTCTTCCAGGATAAAACCTGTTTTTCAGCAGGTTCAAAGGAACGGCCTGCCAGTGCCTGAAAAAGAATAAATATATCTCATGGAGGGAATGGATCTCTAAGTGAAGGCGGGAGTAAGAACATATCTCAAAGAAAGGCCTTGAACAATCTAAGGGAAGCTATGGGTGTATGATTTCCCCCCCACGTGAAACAAGGAAATTGCAGTTAACTGATCTTTTATTGTAAAATAGAAGTCCAAAATAGATGGAAGAGGAGCCGAGAAAGAATCAATATTTTTCTGTACAACCCAATCAGAAAACCTTTTCCATTTACTTCTAAAAGCCTTCATAATGGAAAGTTTCTAAGAGGAAGATAAAATGTGTACAATTGGGTATTGTTATGGATTGCATAACAACAGGAGACTCTAGCCACTACTGAATTTGTGTCCTGCAGATGTTTGTTAGATTCACTGGCAAGGATAAAGATTGTTTTCTGAATGACCACAGAACTGTCAGGGTACAGTGAAGAACACATGTGTAAGATCTAACCAGTGGACCTAATGTTATTTAAGCAGCTGCAGAACCTAAATGATGAAAGGGTAGTCTTGCAGGTGGCTTCCAATAGGTTAGAATTCCTAAGCCTTGCATGTTTAAATTGTTTCTTGGGTGATACTTAAATACACAGTGAATTTCTGGGTCTTTGCCTTTTTCTGAAAAGATTTCAAGCCTGCATAAACTACAGCACTGCTGGTGATTGCCCTCCAGGTGAGGAAAGCAAACCTATATTTTTTTTGTCTGTCGCTGATAGAGCTGCTTTCTGTTTTACCTACTCCATTATGTTTTTTGTTTTAAGAAAACTGCTTGGCCTGTGTTTTTGTTCTAAGTGTGAGACAGATAATTAAATTATCTAGGTTGCACATTTCATGTGCTTTTTCAATGGTTAAACTGTTTCTTGAGTGATACTTAAATACACAATGAATTTCTGTGTCTCTGTCTTTTTTTCTGAAAAGATTTCAAGCCTGCATAAACTAAAAGCACTGTTTGTGATTCTCTGCTAGTTCTCCCATCTCCCTCCTTCTTCTTTGATCTGATTTTTAAACCTGGTGATTTAAACTGTCCACCCCTACTAAAAATTGAGCTTAATAAGCTCTTCCCTTTCTACACTGCTGCTGGTATCTTGAATTATTTATTTGCCTTTCCTTGTGCTTATGTTGAAAAAGTGCATTCTGCCTCTTAACTGTCTGTTCTACTGATTTACTTGCTCTGAATTCATTGTCAAGCGAGCTGCTAGATAAAGTAGTATATTTTTACACATTAAGAAGCACTTAGTTTTACATCAAGAGGTCAGTAAACTTCACATATCACAGACAGGAATAAGCCTAGCTTAAGCAACATTCTACCTTCTTCTAAGGATTGTGCCACAATACAAACAAAAAATAATTGACCTTAACAGTTGGCATAGCTTCTGATGTCAGTCCAAGAGGACCGAATATCTGTCAGTCTGGGAAGACATGGTCAACAGACTACACTGTTTTCCCAGAGTTGGTCTGCACCAGTCTCCTCTAGGCTTTTAGATACTGACAAAGGCATTAGCCACCCCTACTGTGCCTTTGTAGGCAGTGCCAAAACAACCAACCTCCTAAAATAACAAAATCCTGTCTAGATAAACTCAAGGTACTGCTGCTTAATGATACGAGTCTAAAGAAGAAATTGCACTCCCTGGAAGCACTCCTCATTCTGGAAGATGCTGACGTCTGTGCAGTCACACAGACCTGGTTCAAAGATGTAGAATGCACCCTGGCCATGCAGGATAACAATGACTTCCAAACATTCAGACCACAAACTGAGCATGAAAGAACTAAAGAAGGAGGTGCATCCATCTTCATTAAGGATAAGTATGCCTTGAGACTGGTCAAATACAGTGAGTTACTCCATGTCCAATTAACTATAGGCAAAGCCCCCTACCACACCATAGCTAGCTATAGGTCCCCCACCATGAAAGGCATACTGCATACCTGGACTTACTGGAGTCACTTGCCATACTGCTCAACACCTTACTCATGGGTGATGAACATACCTGACCACAAATATGCTGGCTCAGAGGTTCTTGAACTTGATAATGCAAAAGCTCTGGAACAGCTAGTTATCACACCCACAAGAAGTTCAAATGTCCTGGACAGAGTACTCCCTAATATGAAAGAGCACTGAATACCCCCCCCCCCCACCACCCCACCCCCATGTGATGTCTTCCCTGGTAAGATCGGACCATAAATCAGTCTTGTTTGATGTATTTATAAAAGAAGAAACCTCATCAAGTTCAAAAATGCTTAAGAATTTTTCAAAGATAGATTTCCTCCTACTAAGTGATGGTATAAGAAGTTTCAAAGCCCCCTCGAATGCAGATAACACAGACTCTTATGCAGAGGTGTACACCAATGCCCTGTATAACCACTTAAGCAGTTGTAGAGAATCGGCTGTACCTGATCAGATTACAACCAGGTCTTGGTGAAAGAACAAGCCACCCTAGCGTTCGCCTAGTATAAACAGGCTATACAACAAGAGAAAGAAATTAGCGTCCAAGTACAAGAGGGAACTGGCTCAGCAGAGGAAGAAATCCCTATAGAGCTTAAACAAAAAAATTACAGATCTCGTCAAGTTCTCCAAAACTAATTACGGAGCAAAAATAGTTTCCCTAGCTAGGAATAATCACAAAGCACTCTTTAACTATGTCTAAAATCTAAAAGAGAATACCCAGCTATGTGGTGAACTGATTGTTGATGGTGCCACCCATACTCAACTGGGGGTAACAGCCAAACTGCTAGGTCACATATTTGGAGCAAACTTCACGCCCCAGTCCCCTCTAGTCATCCCCCAAGGTATACCTGCCACCACTCCTCAGCTTATTATTTCAAGGGATTAGGTCATCTGGGCACTCTCCAAGGTCAACAACACAGCATCACTGGGACCAGACAACATCTCTGGTTGCCTTTTCAACAACTTAAAACAAGATCTAACAGACCCATTTGGATCCCTGATTAACCACAGCCTACAAACTGGATACATTCCTGCAGAATGGAGGACAGCAACAGTAATCCTTCTACATGAAGGGGGACCATCAACCAACCCTGAGAATTATAGCCCCATTAGCTTGACTAGCCTCATCTTCAAGGCCATGGATAGAATCATTATGGATCTTATTAACAAGGACATAAGTAATCTCCAAACTTTGGACCCAACCTAGTTCAGCTTCGTTAAAGATAGATCATGCCTGTTAAACATGGTTAACTTCTTCGAGAAAGTCACAAGGCCCTGGACAAGGGAAAGACGGTGCATACCACCTATCTTGACTTAACAAAGGCATTTGACACAATCCTTCACTCAGATATTAGAGAAACTCTTCCAATTGGGAATTAACCCCTGCATTACCAGATGGGTAGCCAACTGGCTCACCAACAGGACACATACTGTCAAAGTGGGTGACTTCACCTCTAGCAAAAGACCATCCACCAGTGGCATACCTCAGGGTTCTGTACTGGGCCCCTTTCTGTTTGGAATTTATTTCTCAGTCCAGGCAAATTTGTACAGCCTGTGGCTGACCAAGTTCGCTGGTGACTGCAAATTGGGAGCAATCATTGAGTCCCCTAACAATGTTAATATACTGCATACAGGGCTAATACAGACAATTAATCAGTGTCAAAGCCATGGATTAAAGCTACATGCAAAAAATGCAATATTATTCCATTTGGGAAAGCGACATCCTTGCTAATTAAATTATAGATAGCACCACCCCCCCAAGTGCAGACCAAGTGGTACATGGCCTGCATTCTCAGGTTGACAGCAATCTGAACTTTAAGCACCACATATCCATAGTAGTAAATAGCAGTAATAAAATCCTTCTATTTGACACATCTTATGAGTAAAGGCATTTCTTACAGATCTAAAGATGTTAAGATTCCATTATATTCAGTCCTCATCAGACCAATAACAGAGCACAATGCTCCCTTTTGCATGTACCTCACCAGACACTTGCAACAATTGGAGAGATCACAGAGGTTTCTCACCAATAAATTACAGGGTAAACAAAACAAGTCATACATGGAAACACTGAATGCCCTGTCACTGTATTCCATCTCCAACAGGTTGCTAAGGGGTGACATGCGCCTGGCTTACAGGGCAATCTCTAACCCGGCCTTGATGGAAATGCTACACATTTGTAAATCAAAACTGCACAGTGGGCCACTCAGTCCAGGGATCTTAACGCAGCCTCTGACATAAATAGGTCATGCTGGACAGACAGATACCTCTCTCAGAGACTGTCACTTTTCTGGAACAAGTTTCCATTTCACATGAAACAGAGCCATTGCCTGACCCTCTTCAAAAGCAAGCTAGATCAATGGATGGGTGACCGCAAATTCACTCCTGGAGTTGTGCCCATGTCCCTCCTGGACAGATGAAGCTGGTATTAACTACCATAGACTCTTACCTTTGCAAACTTCAGTCACCTAACCACCAGTAAATGGGGCAACTCAGGATAAATATGGCTAGGCTAGTAAGGTCTCTAGGACTGTTAGTCTAGTAACCATCTATGAACCTATGAAATTCTTGAAGGAGGAAGCTTTGCTATCTGAGATCTAGTGCCCAAAATTGCTTCAATAAATCCCAGAGTTTGAAGAGGTTGTAATCTGGACTTTAAGTTCACTGTGATTCCTAAGTCCATACAGAGTTGAAGCAATGAGTCCCTGGCTTGAATAAGTAGATTCCTGGCAGAGGTAGTGACAAGCCAATCATCCAGGCATGGGAAAACTCGGAAACCCTGCAGTCATAGATGAGCTGCTACCACTGCCATACAAAGATCAAAGAAAGGCCATTGACTGAAAGTTGCTGGCTCCCAGCCAGAAGTGAAGAAACTTTCTGGAGTGCCTGTCCAGCTTTACATGGTGTCATGCATCCTTTTGATCTTTCGAGCATATCCAATCGTACTTCCTTAGTAATGGAAGAATAGACTGAACAATGACCATCCAGAATTGTGTTTGTTTTGCAAACTTGTTTAGTCGACTTCAGTCCAAAATCAGCCTTGGGTCCCAGTTTTTCTTTGGCACTAAAAAGAATGTTGAGTAAATTCCAGACACTTTTTGGTCTGGTGGGACCTCTTGGATCACTCGATTTTTTAGCAGCTTCTCTAAAGGTGGCTACTTCCCTTTGCGATGGTGGAACACAGGGAATTCTAAGTGCTGGTGGACTATGGAAAGGTATGGCACAGCCTATGGTCACTATCCCCTGTACCCATTTGTCTTAAGTGATGAGTGTTCAGGTTGCTGGGTACAAAGTTGAGCATTCCCAGACTGCCTCCAGAGTAAAACAGCAGGGAATACGTTCAGGAGCACCCTAAAGGTTCTCCGAGAAAGGACCCATGAAGCCTTGTTTTTTGTGGACCACCTCTGCCCTTGGATGATGTCCATTATCAAAGTTTATCCCTCTGCCTTGGGGAGCTCTTTCTCCAGAAGTGTCTGATATAAACTCCTGGGACGTAAGAAACCTCATACTCATACCTGTCTTCTGATATCTGAAAAAGGTCCATTGAGGTGTTGTGAATTTGATCCCAACATCATAAAGGGATTTCCCATCCTTCACACTTCTGGAGATAGTTTCTTTGGCTTTAGGACCAAAGAAAGTTGATGCATCATAAGGTGCATTGAAGAAGGACATCTTGAAATGTTCTACAAAACTGCAAAGCTGCATCCAGGTGTGCATCCTGATTGAAATGCCTGTAGCAGTTGCTCTAGATGCACCCTTTGTAGTATTATAGATAAGGCACATAGAGGCACTGGAAAGGGATTAGAGGGTAGTCAACTGTGAATCAATAATCCTCTTTTGATCCACAGATAAGGTCCCTGGAAGAGATCTGACAATCTCCTTGTTCAAATCTGCCTGGAATCAGGTGACATGCCAAGTAATTCAATGCGCTCTCTAAAAAGGTAGATGAAGCATATACACACTTTCTGAATCTGTCCAACTCAGGTGTCTCCCTGTTAGGTGGAAGGACAGATGAGCTCTCTTCTGCCAGTTCCTTCTTGGTGGCTACCACCACTACCATGGAATCTACAGCAAGACCCTTTCTCCAACAGAGTCTACCTTTAGGAGCTACTAAAAATTTAACAGGCTTCTTAGGAATAGGTTCAGCTTTGTCTGCTTCCTTCCATGCCCGTGGAGATTAGGTCAATCATCTTTGTGGAGGTGAAAGAAACTACCCAAAAAATATATAGACCAGAACCAAAAGCTTTGAGGAACACTGACTCCTCCAGAGGAGGGTCTTGGGAGGACCAACCCCCCTCTTTGTCTAAGAAGTTCCAGAATCTGCCTGAATGAGACATTCCCAATGGGGATCTAGGGGAACTTTCTCCTTCACCAAAATCAGTGTTAGTAGTAGGAGATTCCTTGGGGGAATCTAAGAGTCTCCTCTTGCACTTATTTTTACAGTGGACCTCTGCTGTGTGAGGTTCAGGAGAGGGCTAAGAAGCAGAGATGGACTCTCTACAGGGAACAGGCTCAATGTTTCCAAAACTGGCTGCTCTGATGCGACAGGCACAGAAGGCTTCAGACCCTCATAGATCCTAAGGGGATGGGTCAGATCTACTTCAGAAAGAACACATCTCTCTCTCTGGGATGGGAGAGGACTCTCTTGAAAGCCTTGAATGCTCAGCTTGATATGGATCCGAGAAGCCCTGTCACCAAAGCCAAAACTCCTGAAGGTGGCTCAAACCTAGAATCCATCAGACTTGGGTCCTGGGCTGATGCCAGAGACAAACTATCCACAGCTGATGCTCCTAAGGGGAGAAATGAATCCAAAGACTTTGGATCTGATCCCAAACTATCAGAGTCTGCACCAACAGTCTGGCTCTGAGACTCTGATGACTCCAAGCATGCCAATGCCAACGTTGTCAGAGAATTCATCATAGACAAGGAGAATGTAACTTCAGCTATGATGCAGACCTGCCTTGGGTTAAAGACGGACCCAGGGGCTCTGATCCTAGCAGGATGGATCAGAGAAGGAACTATCAATGACCTAAATGTCACTAGGCTCAGAAAGTGGTCACTAGCAATACCCCCAGCTGAATCTGGATCCAAAGCCTTATCACACTGTCCATGTCTGCTTCCATGAGGCTACAAGTGTACCTAACTGAACTTAAAGCAGGAAGTGAAGGAAGGAGGCTTGGTTAGCTATCTTAGTCTGTCTTGCAATATTGGAGACCAGAGCCTAGGAGTTACAGGTTCTCATGAAAAATTGTGTGGCATAGCGGACTCAATGATCATTGTATCTGAAAACAGCTCTGGCTCTGAGGGTTTAAGGTATACTTGTTTGCGATGCCACAGTCAATAAAATCATCTGGTCTAGAGACTTATTTTTTGAGGACTTTGGCTTGTTCTTTTCTAATGCTTTACGCCTTTCTCTAATATCAGTCTCCTTAGAAGAGGAAAAGGAAGAAAGGGAAGAACTAGCAGCCACTGACTTCTCTAACACTGAAGAAGGGTTATCTCCGGGGTTGGTTGTAGGAGACCCTTCAAAATTAGCTTATTTCTTCTCTCAATCAAAGCCATCTGCCCAACTGCTTAACAAATAAGACAAGCTACTTCCAGGAGTGAAGGCCCCAGACAGTAGACTCATTTCTCATATGCATCGCAATTAGGCAGCTTGTGAGGACAAGCGACACACTTTTTGAAGCCCAGTGGTTTGTCTGACATTTTGTACAGATAAAACTGAAAAGAAAGGGAAATTAAAGTACCTGGAAAAAAGTTTATTAAATAAAATTAAAGATTTTGTTTGTAATTGTATCCCAAGAAAGAAAGGATACTACTACCAATGGTAATAAGAAGAAAGGGTGAGGGAAAAAGATATATTAGGGGAAGAAAATAAGGGAATTTAGTTTCTTATCTAAAGATAAACTTGAAAGATTTTCCTCAAAGCTCTCCTGAGCACCAAGATCTGCTGTAGCTCTTCAAGTGACAAATGAGAGCTGAGGTAGCTCATTCTATTCACCGGGATTATCAGCAAGGAGAGAAACCTGAGCACTGAATCTAATGCTTGGCAGTGGCTGTGGCTTGATCCAAGGCTGGATGTGATACCCATCTGTTGAGGAATGAATGGAAAAGACATCAGATTAAAACTTTTAACAAAATTGAACTACTGTTTTACTTACAGGTTCACAGGAGATTATTGGGCTAACAAGCACAAGACCTCCGACAAGCTCAGCCAATTTTACCCAATTTTCTATTCCTAGAGGAAAGATTACAAGGGTCAGTAAGTGAGGCTTTGACTATTTTTACAAACTGTCTCTGTCCATAAGGGAAATGGGTGCCACCTCAGGAGTGAATTTCTATTTCCCATCCATTAGTTCATATTGTGCTTGAAGATGGTCAGGGAAGGTCTCTGCTTCATGTAAATAGGAAGCTTATTCCAGAGGAGGGGCAATCTATTGAACACATATCTATCTCTCCAGCATGATCTATTCAAGTCAGAGACCAGATTTAGACCTTTGGAGAGGATAACCCTCATACAGTTAGTTTTGCAAATATGAAACATTTCCATTGGGGCTGGGTTAGACACTGCCTTGTAGGTCAGGCACAGATCACCCATCAGTAATCAATAGGAAACTGAATACAATGATAGGGCTTTTAATCGGTCTGCATATAACCTGTTGGTTATACCCTGTATTTTTTGGTGAGAAACCTCTGAGGACACTCCAACTGTTGCAGGTGCCTGGTGAAGTACATGCCAAAGGGTGCACTGTACTCTATTACTGGTCTGATGAAGGCAGAGTACAGTGGTACTACAATATCTTTAGATGTGGATGCCATACCCTCACTTATAAGCTGAGCCAAGCAGAAGGATTTCCTCACCACCGTGGACACCCGGTGGTCAAAGTTCAGATTAATGTCAGCGTATCCAAATCTCTCACCACTGGGACCACTCTCAAAAGGGCTGCTATCAATGTTGTAATTTGCAAGTGTATTTGATTTCCCACAGGGTATTACTAAGCACTTCTTTGTATTTAGTTTTGAAGCCATGACTCTGATGCAAATCTTTAGTCCGCGTCAGACCTCTCTGTAGAATATCAACATTGTTGAGGAGACAGTGATTGCCCCAAACTTGCAGTCATCAGTAAACTTGGTTAGCCAAAGGACATCTACATTTGCCTTGGCATCTGGGAAGTATATCCCAAACAGAAGGTGCCCAGCACTGAGCCCTGTGGTACTCCACTGGTGGCTGGCCTCCTGCTAAATTCCCCCACTCTAACAACATGTCCTATCCATGAGCCATTTGGTTATCCATCTGGTGACATAGAGGTTTATGCCCACTTCTATCAGTTTATCTATAATACTCGAGTGGGATACTATGTCAAATGCCTTGGCAGGTCAAGGTAGGTGGTATGCACTGTTTTACTCTCATCCATGGCCTTGGTAACCTTCTCAAAGAAGTCCACTAGACTGAGCAGGAAGGATCTGCCCTTGACAAAGTTGAACTGCATTGGTTCTAGAGTCTGGAGAGTTCCTATGTCATTGTTAATCAGGTCCATGATTATCCTTTCCATAGCCTTGCATATGAGGGTAGTCAGACTTATGGGTCAGTAGTTTCCTATGTCAGTTTATGATCCCCCCTGTGCAGATGGATGACTGTTGCTGTCCTCCACTCTGCTGGGACAAAGAAATCCAAGTGAGTCTGCTGGGTTATGTTTCAAGCTATTTAATAAGCACCCTGGGATTCCTTCAGGGCCCACTGACTCAGTCTTTCTAGCTTTAGAGAGTGCAGTGACAAACTGTTCTTTTGTAACAACAGGCAAAGGAATGGTGTGGGATATTTCATGGGGAGCAACTGGAGGTGACGTGGGGGTGAAATATGAGCTGAATTTATTGGCCAGCAGGTTTGCTATTTCTTCTGGCTGAGTACAGGTAATGCCATCTACAGCAAACTCAGCACATTGTTGAGTATTTCCCTTAAGATTTCATACACAACTAAAAATGCTTTATGCTTATCCTTTGCTTGGAAGTTTATTTTAGTCTTGTATTTAGCTTTTGAAGACTTGACTAGTTCCCAGATTTGCCTATTTACTTTATTTATTTATTTTATTTTACATTTGTTTACCAGTAAACTCCAGCTGGACACATGTCCTTTTTCAGTGGAGGCCCAGGGAAAAAAGCTCCAAGTTAATTAAATAGCATAGTAACAAGAAGGAAGTAATAATGTACAATGTAACAATAAAACAGTAGGTAACATGGCAATAATGTAAATATAAGATATACAGAGCATTTGTAGTTGCATGCAAAGTCACAGAAACAAAACAATGACAACATTAAATAAGCAGAGACATCTGGTTTGGCAGTTGAAGTGGTAATCATAACTATTTATAAGGAGTACGTAGAAACTAAAAAGAACTGGAAACAGTCAACACAATGAACCAGTAAACCAATCTGCTCCCCTGGTATGGATTTATTTATCAATAAAGGAGGTTTTTTACTGTTCTATGAGTGTCAGTATTTTGAATCCATACCAGGGGAGCAGATTGGTTTATTTATAAGGAGTAGTGTATAGTCATTCAATGCTTCATGAAGTGGTTCTATACAGTTAAGGAAGGTGGGTAGAAAGAAGTTAATGAGGCAGAGTGGGGCAGGGGAGTGGCTTATCCTGGGGAGCTGCAGGAACAGAACCAGAAGTTTGCAAGGTGGGATTTTAGGAGTTTTTTAAAACTGTACAGTTGAAGGAAGGGTCACAAGACAGTTTGGCAGACTGCTCCAAAGCTTGAAAGTATAGTTGGAGAAAATGGATTCACCTGCTGAGATTTTAGCTTTGGTGACTTGTAGAAGAAGTTCATTCTTAGAGCAGAGGGGTCTTGAAGCAGCGTAGGGTTCAATGATGTCTTTGAGGGCTGGGGTGTTTTCAGGGTGGTGGAGGATTTTATGAGCTAAGGTTAGTTGATTAAAGTGTTGGAGCTAAGGGAGCTCAAGCCAATCGAGTTGCTTGACGGATAGACAATGATGAGACTTGTAGGAAGCGTTGGTGGTGAATTTGGAGACTATTATAACAAGCTTCAAGTCTGGCAAGGTCTGTTTTACAGAGGTTGGTTAAGATTGGGATGCATATAGAAGTGTTGATAGAAGGTGTGTCCTGGCAATTGTGACTTTTGTACTACTTGTTAGAAACTGGTTGCTCCTGTATAGGAGACCAAATTTCTTGTGAACTTTTTTGATGGTTTGGTCTACATGGAGATCGAATTTCAGGTCAATTACAACTCCTAGCATTTTGGTATGGGGAGTTGGACTGATCATGGTTTTGTTTTTGGAGAAGATGTGGAAGGCTACAGAGGGAGAGGCATACCTGGGTGGGCAGAAGAGCAGAAGTTTTGTTTTACTGGGATTTAGTACAAGTTGGAAGTCAGTTAGCCAGGTTTCTACAGATAAGAAAGAGTCTTTGGTGATGGTTTGAAGTTTGTTGAGGGAAGAGGCTGTGCAGATCAAAGTATTGGATCATGGTTACATGGGGAGTGGCGGAGTGAAGTTGATTGATGAAGACAGAAAATAGAAGGGGTCCAAGCATGGAACCTTGTGGGACCCCTATGGTGACTGGGAGGAGATGTGAGAGGGTTTGTTGCCAACTCTATACTTTATACTAAAATGTGAATCAACCCATTAACTTAATTGATTCAGTTAAATAAATTAATTGAATTAACCTGTTAATATCTCATGAAAACTTCCATAAAAACAATACTTAGACTCAAAAAGTCATGAACTTCATTCAGTTATAAGACATATAAAATAAATGTGTATATATATATATATATATATATATATATATATATATATATAAACATATATAAAAGAGTACATATGTGTACTTTTGAGACATATACATTCATGTAAGAGAAGAATAAAAAATAATATAACAAATGCATACATGAAATTCTCTCTTTCTACACCAAACCAAATCAAAAAAAGGTGGGACTTGATTATTGTTTAATATACGAAATATTAAAATAACTTTTTATAAAATGACTTTTTAAAAACCTAATCAAAGGCCTATTCCGCAAAATAGGTTTAAGAGGGATCCTGTGATTTGGCCCCCTGACCCCTATCTGCTCTCAATCTAATAATTCAACGTGTCTCAGAAGTCTCAATTCTATTTATAATGCCCCCCTCCCTATCATTTTCTCTTATTAATTCTATATTCATTTAATGTTACACACTGCTTGTTCGAGCTTATATGTCGGAAAAACTAACAGGGAACTGAGGTTCAGAATACGAGAACATTTATTACATATTAGGAATCAGAGCCTGGCAAATGCATTGGCTAAACATGTGCAAAGTAATGGGCCAGAACACACATTTAGCTTCCAAGTGATAGAATTAATAAGAGAAAATGATAGGGGGGACATTTTAAATAGAAGTGAGACTTCTGAGACACATTGGATTATTAGATTGAGAGCAAATGGGATAAGGGGCTAAATGACAGGATCCCCCTTAAACCTATTTTGCGGAATAGGCCTTTGATTTGATTTTCAAAAAGTCATTTTATAAAAAGTTATTTTAATATTTCATATATTAAACAATAACCAAGTCCTCCCTTTTTTGATTTGGTTTGGTGTAGAATGACAAAATTTCATGTATGCATTTGTTATATTATTTTTTATTCTTCTCTTAAATGAATGTATATGTCTCAAAAGTACACATATGTACTCTTTATACATGTTTTGTATGTATGTAGATGTAGATATATATATATATATATATATATATACATTTCTTTTATATGTCTTATAACTGAATGAAGTTCATGACTTTTTGAGTCTAAGAATTGTTTTAATGGAAGTTTTCATGAGATATTAACAGGTTAATTCAATTAATGTATTTAATTGAATCAATTAAGTTAATGGGTTGATTCAAATTTTAGTATAAAGTATAAAGTAATGTGATGCATGGCTGTAAAAAGTTCTGACGAAGTGGTGTGAGTAGCACCACAAAAGCGATCACCTACAATAAAGAATTCTTACTTTTTGGCAAATAACTTTTTATTTTTTGGTAAATAATAGTGACCTCCTTGGCTGTGGTGTGAATTGCTGGCTGTTTCTTTGTGGTTTACAACATTTTTGATGCTATTGGCGATTTATTAACACTAACTGTGACCTCGAGGAATTGTTCATTATCTCTGGCTTTGAGGAGGGATCTGGTTTCTTTGGTTAACCAGGGTGCGTAACTGGATTTGACTCTAATATTTCTAGGTGGTGCATGGGTGTTGAGTATATCAAGAAAGGAACTGTTAAAGGAGTGTACTACCTCATCCAAGGGCAGTTGTTTGAGGTGCTCCCAGTAACAGTTTTTTAGGGCAGAATTAAAATTATTGGGATTGAAACCTTTTTTTGTTTCTGATTGTACGGAAGGAAGTTTGATGTATTGCAAGGTTGAGGTCTCTTAGAAGAATGGTTGGGCTATGGTCGCTCAGGTTGTGAGGGAGGCAGCCTGCATAGGATGTTAGGTGGGGAGAGTTAATAAGAATACAATCAGGTATGGATTGACGTTTAGGGATTTTATCGGCCCTGGTGGAAGATGTGATGACTTGGGCAAAGCCATACAGGTTAACGTGTGTTGTTGGAGTTTGGGAGGAACAGAGGAGCCAAATAGAAGTTATGTTCTTACCATAACGTTCCATGTTAGTTGTCTTCTTCTCGCCTTCTTCTTGCTGGATGGGTTCGGAGCCGACCTCGGCTCCGACTCGGCCACTCTAAAGCTCGAGAGTTGGTTCCACCGGCTCGAGGCTCCCCTTATATCCCACAATGCTAGGCGATAGTTACCTCAGATCTCGTTTGTAAGCTAACCCCAGCTTATAACAGAAACAGTATAACTGTAAAAAAACAGAATCCACCTCTAACAACAGGAAGAAGAAGGGTGACCTACATCCTGAAACAAGAAATATGCATAATAGCATATAGTTAAGAAAGAGGTGGTAGAAAGAGAGGTCACGATCACAACTCCTCTAGGTCTGTCCAGGCCAGGGGAAGGAGGGTGGGCAAGAAGAAGGCGAGAAGAAGACAACTAACATGGATCGTTATGGTAAGTACATAACTTCTATATGTTAAGTTGTCTATCTCGCCTTCATTCTTGTTGGGTGGTACAGCGTCCTAGCACCTTGTCCCGGGTGGCCTAACGGAACAGACTCCTGAGAACAGTGGAACCAAAATTAGCTCTATGCCTAGAAGCTAAATCCAACTTATAATGGGAAATAAAAGTGTGAGGAGTAGCCCAAGTAGCCGCTGCACAAATGGTGTCAATAGGCAGTCTGTCTTGGAAGGCTAGAGAAGTAGCCAAAGCTCTGGTGGAATGGGCTTTAGGCTTATTAGGCAGTTTTTGGTGTCTAATCTCATAAACAAGGGTAATCAGAGATGTTAGCCATCTGGATAAAGATACCTTTGAAACTGGAAGTCCCTTTCTGCTTTCCGCATAGGAGACAAACAGCTGATCAGATTTTCTGAATTGTTTCGTCCTGTCCAAGTAGTACCTTAATTGACGATGAACATCCAGACAGTGTAATTTTTGTTCAGACCTATTTGAATACTCCGGGAAAAAAAACAGGGAGGTCAATGCATTGGTTTAGATTTGATGTTGAAACCACCTTAGGCAAAAAGGACGGGTTAGTTCGTAAGGAAACTCTGTCCTTATGGAACACAAGGTAAGGAGAACGACAACTGAGTGCTTGAAGTTCTGAAATTCTTCTAGCTGATGTGATAGCCACCAGAAAGAGAGTTTTCCATGATAATAACTTTAAGGAACATGAAGCTGCAGGTTCGAAAGGGGAAAGAATCAAAGAAGCAAGAACTAAATTTAGGTCCCAAGGAGAAGGAGGATTTCTTACAGGAGGTCTGAGAAGAAAAACTCCTTTCAAAAAGGCTTTGCAGAGTTTGTGGGACATTAGGGCAGATTCAGAAATACCCACATGGAAATTAGAAATAGCTGCCAATTGAACCTTAAGAGTAGATGGAGATGAACCTGCATGGAAGAGTTCAGCAAGAAAATCGAGGACTAGTTGGATGGAAGCGGTGAAAGGATCTACGTCCTTTCCTTGTGCCCAATATGAAAATCGTTTCCACTTACTCAAATAAATCTTTCGAGTGGAAGATTTATGGGAAGCTATCAAAATATCTCTAACAGAGTGAGATAATTGAGGAAGCCTGGCTACGGTTGGAAGTGGAGGAACCAAGCAGTGAGGTTCAGAGAGGGGAGGGAGCGATGAAACTGACCCGACTGATGGATCAAAAGATCTGGAACTAGGTCCAGATTCCACGGTCGCTCCACAAGAAATCGATGCAGAAAGGGGAACCACACTTGTCGAGGCCAGTAAGGAGCAATGAGGATCAATGAGGCCTTCTGAGCGATAGCTTTCTGTATTACTTGAGAGATCAGTGGGAAAGGAGGAAATGCATACAGAAGTCCCCGGGGCCAAACTTGGACTAGCGCGTCCCTGCTGGGTTGGCCTGGTAAGGGGAATAGAGTGAAGTATTCTCTGCACTTGCTGTTTTGGGGAGTAGCAAAAAGATCGCAGCAAGGCTGACCCCACTTGAGAAAAATCTCTCTCACTACAGAGTCTTTCAGAGACCACTCGTGAGGCATGAGAATAGCTCTGCTCAACTTGTCCGCAATGTGATTGGACTTCCCGGGATGTGCGTTGCTATCAGAAAACGCTGAGAAGAAATCGCCCATTGCCACAGTCTGAGTGCTTCTTGACACAGGGGTATGATCTGGTTCCGCCTTGTTTGTTGATGTACCACACTACAGACATATTGTCTGTCTGGATTGCAATCGTTCCCAAGGGAAGAGAGTGTTGAAGGGCTTGAAACGCTAAAAGCACTGCTCTCATCTCCAGAACATTTATGTGCAAGTGGCATTCGTTTGGTTGCCATGTGCCCTGGACTGTCCTGCCCTGATAATGCCCCCACCCGATCAGGGAGGCATCCGTTGTCAGAGTAGCAACCGGAGGAGGTGGAACAAATGGTCTCCCCAACAGGAGCTGGGGGGAAGACATCCACCACATGAGATGCTTTTTGCACGCTTGCGTGATCATAATGGTGTGAGACATTGGAAGTTCCTGGTATGACCATTGAGAAAAGAGCATCCACTGAAGGATCCGCATGTGGTATCTGGCCAATGGAAGGAGGGTATGGCGCTGCCATGATTCCCAACACCTTTAGAACTAACCTGGCTTTGGCTCTGTTGTTGTTGAGAAGTAGTGATACCAATTTTGAATGTCTGATATCCTTTGGTTCGTTAGTGTTGCAGACATGTTTACAGTATCTAATTTTGCCTATGTAGGTAATAGTACGACAAGGCGACAAAACAGACTTTTCGCAATTTATTGAGATACCCAGTGTTTGACAGACGCGAAAAGTGTAATCTCTGGCCATCAGAAGGAGATGCTTGGTGGGAGCTGTGAGGAGCCAGTCGTCCAAATATGGAAACACCTGGAATCCTTGTCGTCTCAGGTGAGAAGCTACCACTGCCATGCATTTGGTAAACACCCGGGGGGCAGTGGTGAGACCAAAGGGCAGGGCCCTGAATTGAAAATGACTGGTTCCCAGCCTGAAGCGGAGGAATCTTCTGGAGTGTCTGTTCATTTTTATGTGATAGTACGCGTCCTGAAGGTCTATAGAGCACATCCAGTTTCCTTTTCCCAATAGGGGAAGAATGGATTGCAGCGTGACCATCCGAAATCTTGTTTTCTTGACTGATCTGTTCAAGATACTGAGATCCAAAATTGGTCTCCAGTCCCCTGTTTTCTTTGGAACTAAAAAGAACCTTGAGTAGATTCGGATCCTAGTTGGTCTGCTGGCACTGGCTGAATAGCTCTTTTTGCAAGCAGTTTTGAAATTTCCAAAGCTGCAAGATCCCTTTGAGCGGGTGGAACATCTGGAAGGGATTTTTTTGACTGATTTGGAAAAGCGAAGAAAGGGAATAGAATAACCTTCGAAATGATGGACTGTACCCATTTGTCTTGTGTCAAGGATAGCCAGGCTGGGGGGTACAGTGACAATCTCCCCCGGACTGCCCCCGAAGAGGGGCAGTCGGGCAACACCTCAGGGATGCTGAAAGGGCTTCTCGGAGAACGTTTCTCGATTGCCCTGGTTCTGCGGACCCCCTCTGCCTCTAGGGCGACGTCTACCATTGTTGTTCCCCCCTGCCTCTGGCGGGAACTGACTCTGTCGTCAGGCGAAGTCCCTTGGGATTGTTTACGGAACCACATCTTTCCCCTTCTGGCCTTTGGGGTAAGGCCTAGAAGGAGTAGAAAACGGACTCCGGCGGCAGAAAGGGTCTTGCCATCAGTCTCGCACCTAGTCAGGGTTTCTTTCACTTGTGGACCAAAAGAGATGATCCATCAAAGGGAGTTCGTGAAAGACGTCTTGAAAGGTTCCAAAATTGCATAGCCGCATCCAGGCGTGCCTACGTAAGGCTACCCCTGTTCCTGCTGCTCTGCTCGCTCCATCGGCCGCATAAGAGAGGAGGCGCATGGAGGAGTTGGAAATAGAATTAAGGATAGCCAGCTGCGTGTTCATTTTCTCTTGGAAACCCGCAGCTGTAGGGTCCTTCAGCATTTCACTCGCTTCTTTGATCAAGTCTCTTTGAAGGCGAGTGAAATGGCACAGGTAATTCAGCGACGCATAGTAAATGTCGCTGAGGAGAACATCCGCTTCCCGTACCTATCCATGGACCTAGATTCCTTGTTAGGTGGATGGACAGGCACTGAAGGATCAGCCAGTTCCTTCTTTGTGGCGGCAGCAACCACCATAGCATCCACAGAGACTCCTTTTGATAAAAATTCCTTGTCTGATGGAGCTGTGATGAATTTGGAGGGTCTCCTGGGAGTGGGGTCCACTGAATCAGGAGCCGTCCATGCCTTTTTTGCAACCACCTGCATGAGGGGGTCGAAGGGGCGGGACACCCAGGAGGTGGAAGGGCGAGAGCCAAACGCCTCAAGATACACAGATTCGTCCTCCGAAGGGTTGAGGGCTGGCCAATTTCCCCTCTGTTTAAGGATCTCCAGAATGTCTGCAAATGAGACATCTTCAGAAGGGGAATGGGGGGAACCCTCAGAATCATCCAGATCTGTGTCCGACGTGATAGACTCAGGTGAGTCAATGTGCTTCCTCTTGCACTTCCTCTTCCGAGGGGCTCTTCTGCCAAATCAGGAGAGGCCTCGGAAGAGGATGAAATCCCCAAAGGGAGCTCCTGAGGAGTTGGCTCTCTGCGGTCAGGGATGAGGGAGTGAGTCGACTTACCCTGAGGCAGCATAGAGGGAGGGGCTGGCGGAGCCGACTGTGGAGTAGAGCCAGGCTCTAACACACTCCGCATGACCTCGGAAGCACCCCTGTCAGGCAGAGCCAGAGGTCCCCGCTCCGAGGAGCTAAGGACCCCCTCGGCACCGACAGTGATGGCTCCGAGGCCGATGTCGGAGCCGAACTCACCAGCGCCGAAGCACCGAGAGGGAGAGGGGGGTCGGACAAGGGTCCGATGCCACTCACCCCCTCGGAGCCGACGAGGGAAGTCCGGCGCCGAGATTCCTCCATGGAAGAAAGCGGAGCCGGAGGGGAAGACAATTGTCTCGGCTCCGAGGTAACCACAGTCTCGGTTCCGACACGACCCGGCTCCGAGCTCAAAAGAGTCGAAGGAGGAAGGAGTTGATGGACCGGGACAGGCACCGACTGATGAGTCGGGCTCTGAAGCATCTGGGCTAGTGCCTCAGACTTGAGTAGTCGACTCACCACCCTCTGAAGGTCATGATCGGACAACCTCGATGACCTAGAGGAATGAGACCTTTGGCTCCGTTCAGACAGCAGGGGGATCCTGGAGCCGAATGAACGGAGCCAAGAGAAGGTGACCTAGACCTCTTTCTGGTTGCCGGCTCCGAAGATCTTGTCAGAGCCGACACGGGTACCTCGATAACCTCGGCTCCGGCCGGAGCCGAGGAAGCCACAGAAACTGTGGACTGAGTCTTATCGGCTCCAGCCGGAGCCGATAAAGGCAAAGGTTGAACAACCTGAGGTCTCGGCTCAGAAGCCGGAGCCGAAGACCTCGATGCCTTAGAGGGCTTCCCTGTTGAGACAGACAGGGAATCCTCAGGCTTCAACAAGCCTCTCAATATGAGCTTGTTTTTCCTTTCCTGCAGGACCCTGGGGCTGAAGCCATGGCAGACAGCACAGGAGTCCTGCAGGTGCAAAGGCCCCAGACAATAGACACAAGAAGTGTGGGCGTCTGTCAGAGACATTTTCTGACAGCACGCATCACACTTCTTGAATCCGGAGACCTTTGCTTCTTTAGACATAGCCTAACTGGTGAACACAAACACACACTCAAACACACCAGTTATACCCTGTCAGAAAAATTACTTTAGTAAAATTACTAAAAAATAAAGTAGAATAAACAGTAGCTTAAACTACACAAACACTCCCTAGGGAAGGGAAGGCCCAAGGCCCAAGGGAAGAACTAAAGTTCTTTTAAGAAAAAAACGGGAAAAAATTAGGTCGGGGATAAAGTTCAATGAACTACACTAATTTGACAATAATTAAACTAAAAAAGGGGGAAACAGAGTAACTTTTAATAGAAAAAGCTTAAACTCACCAGGAACCGGTAGAACAACCAACCTCGAAGCTGTAGCGGCAAACGAGATCTGAGGTAACTATCGCCTAGCATTGTGGGATATAAGGGGAGCCTCGAGCCGGTGGAACCAACTCTCGAGCTTTAGAGTGGCCGAGTCGGAGCCGAGGTCGGCTCCGAACCCATCCAGCAAGAATGAAGGCGAGATAGACAACTTAACATTCAATATTAAAATTCCCCATGAAGATGGTCTCTTGTGGGAGAAATGTGGAACACCATTGTAGCAAGTTTTCAAGTGTGGCAATGTTGTTGCCTGGTGGGATGTATCCAGCTATAATATTAAGATGTTTGCTGGAGTTAATGGCTAATTTGGCTTGAATTACTTCAGCATTTGCTATATATGGGATGGTGGAGTCCAGGAGGTCAAGAGTTAGGTGGTCTTTATATAAGATAGCTACACCTCCTCCATTTTTGTTTATTCTATCTTTCTGTAAGATACTGTAGCCTGTGGCTTACTTTCCTTAATTTCCTTATTGTTGATATCTGGTTTCAGCCATGTTTCTGTTAAAGTAACTATATCAGGGGAATAGTGGGATAGTAGTGCATGTTGGTTGTGAGTCTCATTAGCTGCACTTCTTACATTTATATTAAGGAGGAGGAGGGATGATTTGTTTCTTTGGTGGAGTAGAGCAAGATTAAAGTGAGATGAGGAGGGTAGTGAATTGTGGGTTGAGTTGGGACCAAGACTGGGATGGATGTCTCCTGCAAATTTTAATTGTTTAGTTATGTGATGAAGGATTGAGACTAGTGAGGGATTGTTTTCTCTGTTCTGCACCCTCCCACTTACTAGTAAACAAGAATTTATCTTTTGTTGTATAGTCTATTTATGCCAGGGGTCTATCAGGGTGGCTTGTTTTTCTGGCTAGAACTGGGATTAGTTTGGTCAGGTACTGGCATTTCTATGCAGTTGTTTAAGTGGTTGTACAGGGCATTTGTATATATGTCTTTATAAGCCTTTGTGTTTTCAGGGTTAGGGAGAGCTTTAAAATTACCTGTGATATCACTTAACAGACGTGATATCATAGGTAATTTTGCCATGCAAAATTCTTTATGGTTTTAGGGTTTGATGGGGGTTCTACCATTACATTTCAAAGGACACCAATTTAAGATCCGATCTTACCAATGAGAACATTACGCTGGGGGGGTTGAAATGCTTACCCATGTTTGTGAGTACTATGTCAAGGATATTTGAGCCCCTATTGGCTGTGTCAGACCAGCTGTTCAACAGCATTTGCATCAACAAATTTCAGGAATCTCTAAGCCTACATGTTAGCGGTCGCATATGTTTCCCAGTTTATGAAAGGGTAGCTAAACTTGTCCATGAATAGTGTATTAGGCTGAATGTTAAGTGACTCTAGTAACTTAAGACATGCAGAGTGCTTTTCCTGGTTCACAGTTGGGGGCATGTAGCTAGCAATGATATGGTGGGGGATTTTGACTGTGGTCACCTGGAGATGTAGTTCAAGCGAGTCATTCTGTCTGACCAATCTAGAAGTGCGATTGTTTTTTCATGTAAATGTAAATACTTTCTCCTTTCATTTTTTCTTATTTTTGGTGGGTGGTCTGAATGTGTGATAGGTATTGAAGCCGTGCAGTGTTAGGGTGCTTTCCACAGCCTTGAACCACATCTCTGTAACTGCACAAAAATCAGCATTCTCCAGTGTGAAGAGAGCTTCCAGGGAGTGTAGTTTCTTGTTAAGACTTCTAGCATTCAGCAGTAGTACCTTCAGCTTGGCATTTGAAGAATTTGTTACACTGGTATGGCTGTTGGTTTGGCACTGTCTAAAAAAGGCACAAGTGTCAACAAGTGCAAACCATCTCTGGCAAAGTAGAATGGTCTGTTAATCATGTTGTCCCAGACTGGCAAATACTGGATCCTCTTGGAATGACACCAGTATCTAAGCCAATTATTTAAATCAATCATTTTCTGTTTGTACTGTGGTATCATTCTTGATGAGGGCAGAATGCTGCTCAATTCACGGCTCTTACCAGCCTGTGACACATATTCAGGTAGGTCCATCATGTCTGCCTTCATTTGGTCTAGTAAGGTACATCTCAGGTCATTCACACCAACATGGACTATGACTTAGTCATACTGGTACTTGTGGTCGAGTGAACTGAGTGTCTGCATGATGTGGTGAATCCTGGCCCCTGGCAGCCCTCTCTTTATCCAACCTGGATAATATGCAGACATGCACTTGCCTAAGTTACAAGGAACTGCAACAGAAAATGCTGACTGAAAAGATAGACACATGCATGGTGATGGGAGATATTCCTGACCAATCATAGTGTTCTCTCACAGACCAAATTACATGGCAAGAATGTACCTTTTACATCTATCATCACGGGACTCTTCCAGGAGTTTCCTGATTGGTCTAAATAACAAGCAGCACTACCCATACTGTCAAGGGTGGAAGGTGCTGAAAGGAGAAAACAAGCACAGAGCTCAGGTAATAGTCCTGTAGTGCTGCTTGCCCAAAAGAAGCCCAACACCCAGCATAGTAGCTGAGACAATAATACTTGGTGAAGCTGTAACAGAAGACCAAAAGGTCCTTGTAGAGATATATGCAACAGAGACATTCTTGAAGCACAGCAGAATGCCACATCTATAACAGAGAGAGTTTTGACCACAGTATTCAGCAGATGGTTAGATGCCTGATGACTAAAAACAATGCAACTGGCAATCCACGAGGAAAGCACTGCTTGATGATTGCAAGCCCTTCTCTCTCTCTCTCTCTCTCTCTCTCTAACACGAGAGAGGCAAAACAACTGGTTAGCTTCCTAAAATTCATAAACCTATTTACTTAACCTACTGGAACACACGGCCCACATCCTGGGTGGGAACAGCCCTCACTTCTTTGCTTTGTACTCCTGTGAGTAAAAACTGGGAGATAGGCAAAGTGATTCAGAAACAATTTTGAAACCATCTTTAAAAGGAAATACAGGTTCATCCTGACAGACACTCTGCATTGGTAAAGATCATATAAAATTCTCTACACATAAGGGCCTAGGGCATTGAGAGCTTACAAAAAGAAAACAGTCACTAGAAGAAGCAATAAAAAATAAGCTTCATTAATGCCAAGCTAGTAGGTTCAAATGGCAAATGAGCAAGTTTGTCAACCAAGAAGTTTACAGACCACAAAGGAAAAAGTTATTCAAGGGGACAGGGGGTGGAAGGGTTTAACTCCTTCAATAGGCAGGCACAAATTTAAAACATGGTTATTAAGCAAGACCCTGTTTTCCCTGTTTGGGTTCTGAAGTAAGCAGTACTAAGTGATTGATTAAGGTGGCAACAACAATTAACGTTGTATACTTAAAGGTGCATAGAGCTAAGAATATTAGGGTCCCTATGATCGCTTACCTAGTATGATCTTTACTGTGCTCTTTGCACTTCTGAGGATGCAGGATTTTCTCTAAATATTTAACCAGTCAATACTGGGCCACAAGCCTGTCCTCCACAAGCTCGTAGTGTCCAGAGATAGAAACACATACACCCTGTCCATAAAATAATGAAAGCCCCAAATCATGCACATTTTTGAGAGAAGTCAAGATCACATGTAAACTCACTGATTGAAGTAATACAGTATTACTGCTCCACCAAAACTAAGAACCACTTCCACTTGTAGGCACAGGCCTAACATGGATGGATCTTAACAGGCTCAACAAACTCTGAGACCCTGGGCAGAAAACCTGACACAATCAAGGGAATGATATATATCAACAGCCAAGTAATAAAATGGACCAGGCTGTCCCCTCAACCACAGGTGTACCTCTGGCTTAAACCTGGAGAATTTCTTATACTCCCAGCAACCCAAGAGCCTTAAACCATGCCCTTCTTGGCAACTAAGGAGTGATAAAAATGAGATCTGCTCATTATTTTCTTAATTTTTTAATGAGAAAAGAAATCAGCAAGGAAGTATACAGGAATCGCATGCCAAAAGAAAGAGAATTTATTCACTACTACCTACCCTTGTCCTGCTCAACTGCAAAGAAGAAGGTACGGTTCTCATTTTCGGAAGTGGAAACTAGGTCAATCTACAGAGTGCTCCCTTATTAGGCACTGTCTCCAAATTTTTGCCTTTGGGACATGAGTGGAGATAAAATTCAAACAATATATCAACTGGCTCACCTCCATGGGGAAATGAATAGATAAGAACATTCCACTCACTGCCAAATGAACACTGCTTTCCTAAAACATATGCCCTCATGCCCCCTTTTCTGTAGATACTACATAACAAATTCATACAACCAAATGAGGAGATGCTCCAGAAGCATTTTTGTCTTCAAAGTCATTAGGGCCAGTAGGATCACTAATTAGCACCAAATGGTGGATGTGAAGTCCCCTTTCCTAAATAAATCACACTTCATGCATTGTATGGAAACCAAGGTGAGCTCTTCAGCTTGTAAGACAAGCATTCATGCAAAACATTTATGATGGGTTTAGCTGCAGAAAGAAAAGACTCTGTAGAAAACTGGTAGGGATTCATTAAAACTCTAGGGCCTGAAAGCAAAAGAAGACTAAGAAGAAGTTGGTGGTTCTGAACCCTGGATATCTACCTGTCCACTGAGACTGTTGCATCCTCAGAAGTGTAAACAGCACCATACAGGTCATGGTATGTATTAAGTGCAGGAGGCACAGCAGAGTCTGTTCCTGGACCCTGTGCTGTGTCAACACTCAAGTCAGCCAAGGTCATGACCTCCTGGGCTTTCCCTAAAGGCAGGAATAGCCATCAGTGGAAAATGTCCACCTACATATAAATAAAGCAAAGGTATAAATAGAAGTTAGAGAATGCTTTCTTCAATTTTGAACACTAAGTTTGGCAACCATGAGACTGTCTACTGCAGGGACATTTCCAGGGAATTCCTACAGGGGGTAACCAGAAGTCAGTCATTCAGGTAAGGTAACACATGAAGGCTCTTTTTCTGCAAGATAACGGCAACTGCTATCAACTCACTGGTACTGAGGAAAGTCCAAAAGGCTGCCACGTTTCACTTGAAAGGATGACTACCCAAAATCAGTGGAATTTCTTGTGTAGACACCAGACAATGACATGTGATTAGGCATTCAATATTCCCAGTGTCATCATCCAAGCATCATAAAAAAAACTAGGGCTAGGATCCTGTGCATGGACACCATCTAGAACATGATGTACTGGGTGTGTTCTTTAAAGATACTGAGAAGATGGTGCCAAGACAGCTAATTGACAGCAGAACTGGTGAACGCTCTGTTACTGAAAACTTTTCTCTGACAGAAAATATAATCAAAAAAATAAAATTTGAAAATTTTTGTTAGCTAATTTATTCACTAACAGTTAGAGAAAAGATTTATATATCTTCAAGTTCTTCAAAAGCTGTAATTTTCCTGTCAGAATTTTAACTGCTTGGTTAAGACAGAAGAGACTTCAACATGAGCCACTCAAGAAATGGCACTCAGGATTCGTGTGTTAAAAAAGATATTCAGTCACTAATATCGTCTATGCAGATATATTACTTAAAATTGATAAGCTGAATACCAAAATAGAAAGTTTAAAGAAAAAAACAGAAAGAAGATGGAACATTTAAAAATTCTTATGAAACAACAAAGTGCACAAATCAACAGTATGGAAAAAGCTTTAAATGATCATGAAGGGAGAATAACTGAAGGTGAGTTTCAGACCAAATTGCTTTTAAAACAAAATAACTGGCTCATAGATACTGCGGCAGACCTCCCAACCGCCCCGAATTACTCGGTTTTTACCGAGTTTTGGGGTCTTAATGAAGGGGTGCCACGATTCCCGAGTGGCACCCCTTCATTTCCGATTTCTTTGCTTTTATTTTTTTTATTTTTTTAATTTTCGCGCTGTCGGAGCTGACGTCATCACGTGCGCGATGACGTCAGCTCCATCAGCACTACCAGCCAGTCGGAACTGAGCTCAAGGAGCTCACGTCATCATTTCCGGCTGGCTGCGAGTAGTAGCTGCCGAAAGAACCAGGCGGGAAGTGTTTAAAAGTAACTGTTGCTGCCAGAAGAATTGCTGGCTTTGCTTAGGCTGCCTAGCTAAAATGACTTTGGTGCTGCTGTCAAGCCAAGAGAAGGGCTTTGCTTTAGTGCTGCTGCCGTACCCTGTAGCGACTTCACTTAATGGATCTTCTGCTGCTGTTTTGGAAATGGCTTGGTTGGATATTGGATAAGGTAAGGAACAAATGTGATTGTGTGTGCGTGTGTGCATTATGAGCCTCAGCCTGTCAGTTAAGGTAACGGGCGGTAACTTCAAATGCAGCAGCTGCTGCTTGCAAACATATTTTGTGTGTGTGTGTGTGTGTGCGCGCACGCGCGTATACACACACACACACAGTTTTCCCGTGACAACAGTTAGTGCAGATCTTATTTTAATAATATTACCTATTTTACTATTTTAATAATAGTACCTGTGCGCACTGTTTTATGGAGGCATGTTCAGCTATGTTATGTTTTGTTTGTCATGGGTTTGTCTGCTAAGACTCCATTTTGTAAAGATCTCTGTACATTTAACACAATTAGGCAAGCTAGGTCCTATGCAACCATTTCACCATACGTTGTGTCTTTTTATATTATGAGCATTTTATAACATAGTTTCCGGAGTAGTCCCCTTTCATATATTAACGGTTTTCCTTTATTTGTGGTTATTGATGAAATGATTGATTAGAAAATAGAGAGAAAAGTATTATAGCAAGCCCAGAAAGGAGGAAGTACACTTTACAGCATCTTTCACTTGTCTCATGGCTAGTAAGGCAAAACAAGTTATTTCTAACACAAAGGTTACCCTTGTATGTTGTTTGAGCACCATAACTGCAGTTTTCTGAAGTGTGAAAACTCAAATGTAATTACAGGGAAGTATATACCAACTTAAAATTTACTGAACCTTGGATTAGTGGGAGTGACAAGCAACAATTTGCTAGCAGTGCCTTTACTTTTAATAGTGTGGTAACTTAAGTAGTATTTGTATGTTTATGTTGCTCTCGAATTTCTGTGTCATTGTATTGTGTATCTTTGGATCAGGTAGTATGGAACAGTATGATGTTATTTGGAATCGGTATTGTTTGGTTAACCTTCCTGTCCCATACAGTGGATAGCCACATTTTAATGAATAACTGGGTATTTTGACAGTGAGGCATTGCGTTTTTCATGGGCTATGTATAGATAAGCCAGGAGATGTTAATTTAAGCAAAGGTGTATTAGGCAGGTGCCGTCAGCATTGTACCAGAAGCATTCTTTGTGTGGTTAATGTTAGCAGACAAGTTGTCTGTTTAAAGCTTTTTGCTGTGCATTCCGTGTCAGTATTTGAAAAAGGTAATCCTAGTTTTTCCCCTTTTTCATGCGAGGTCTACATAGGTTTGGGTAGTAATGATCCCTTGAATAATGATCATTTTAAAGGTACGTTGAACACTGTTCAGGATGGAGGTGTGCATTTTATCTGTGTGTGCGTGTGTGTAAATGCCCCGTTATAATACACCTGGTGGCTAGAGGTACTCAGGCTCAAACCCTGTACCCTGGGTATAGGGTAAAAGAGCCTAATGTCCTAGCCACCACCATTTGTGAATTGTTTTTGTTCTGTTCCCCAAACTCTGTGGTTTCAGGATGCTTGTGACAAATCACTGATGAATTTATTAAATAATGACAGGCATTTAAATTTGAGACTTCATATTCTTCAGAAAATAAATGGTAACAAAAACCTTTTATTCTAGCAATTTTATAAGTTTATAAGATCAGTATTTGAATTTGTACCTAATTTGGGGCTGTATTCTCCCATTGTTGGCTTTGTCCAGGTTTTTGTGCTAAGAGGTTGAGAACTATAGTAAGAAGTGAGAAATGAATTCACTAAATGATAGCCATTTAAGTTTCAGTCTTCCTATCTTTTGGGAAACAAGCTTCTGATTTGGCATAGTGGTATGTTGCTCTGATTGTAGTGCACAGAGTCCTGTGTTAAGACTTGCCAGTGAAATACATGGCAGTAACACATTTTATTCTAGCAACTTTCCAAAATTAAATAAGCAATGCTTAAAATGTGCCCCTGGTATTTGGCCTTCTGCACCCCCCCCCCAAAAAAAACATAACTTGAAAATAAGAGCTGTGCAAGATACCTATGCCTTAAATTACTGTCATTTTATTTTTTTTATGTATATTGTGTGTGTAAGTAGAGTTTTATGATGGAAATGTTCTGAATTGGGCAGTTTTTTTATTACTGGTTCATGCATTTTGTTTCACTGCCTACTGAAAAAATGTTCAAACAAATTAAAAATGTGCTCTAACAAGTGTGCTGTATTATACAAGGAATATAATTTACTAAAGCCATGTATGTTTCTTGTTTTGTGTGCAAGGGGCCAGTGATTTGAAAGCAACCCAAAAGGTAATCTTTATCCACCACTGGCCAGATGTATTTTCTTTGGATGTGGTGCATGTTTCAATGCTATTTTAATGAATGTGAGTTTCAAGGGTAGAGAAGTTTTAATGCCAAATCTATTTTCATTGTGAGACAGTTTAACAGGTGTCTATTGGTGTTTGTCCATTGTGCTGTAAAGTGTAAAAATTAAAACCCAAATAATCATTGTAGAAGCAAAGCAGTATGCACACATTAGTGTTTATGGTGAATAGGGCAAAATAGCCAGGTAAAGGGATATTGGAAATGGCTGGGGTGACTCTGGTGCCATATTTTGTTTGCCTGTTCTTCAATTTGCACGAAAGTTGGTATCCCACAATTCCACTGGAGTGGGCGGGGTTACATAATTATGTATGCAAATTTTATGTTAAACAGCGTACAGATTTGTACCTATTTTTCATGGGTCTTGTCCAGATTTTTGATGTTTCAAGGTTGAGAGGTATGTACTGCGGTGGTAGTGCTGCTGTAGCACTGTCGCCTCACAGTTAGACGTTGCCCATTCGATTCTCAGTTAGAGCGTTTTCTGTGTTGCGACATGCGTGAATGGGCATTCCCTGATTGGAGGTTGTGCGTTAGGCCCGGCAAGCCAGCACATAAAAATCTACTGCCAATCATTAGCGGACCAGAATTCTGCTGTGGCGAGCCCTAAAAGCGGAAAGACACAAACAAATAAACTGGCTCATAGATAAAATTGATGACTTAGAAAATAAACTGAGAGGAAATAACATTAGAATTTATGGTACACCTGAAAAGTATGAGGGAGACAATACAATTAACATTTTAATACCCTGGCTACATATAACATTAAATCTACCTGAAATTTTACCTTTGGGAATTGAAAGGGCACATAAATCCCTGATGGCACCTTCAAAGAAGGAAAACTCACTACCACATTCGATTATAGTTCAGTTTATGGCTACCTTAGAAAAAGATTAAATATTAAAAACAGCATGGTCCACCCCACTTATTAAAACAGGTGAACATCTAGTCAGACTTGTCAATGATTATTCCACTAAAGTAATGAGTGAAAGAAAATCCTGCTTACCACGAATCAAGGAATTTAAAAAGAATACTATTAAACCACTTCAGTGCTTCCTGCAAAGATTGATTTGTACTTCTTTCTGAAGGAACTAAAATATTTGGCACAATGGAGGTGGAATCCACTTTGGTCAACAAAAAATATCCTTAATAATACTGAATAAATGGATCAGAACATTATATCTCTTAAGAAACAGAATGAGCTGAATTACTGGAAAACTACTTCTAAAATTAAAAAACTTAAAAACAACTGATTTTTATTTTCTGATTGTAGGAACTTTATTTTCTGAAACAACAGATTTACCCTTTAAGTAAAAGATCTGCATTGGACTTTAAGCTTCAAAACATATCATGTACTCATATCTGAAGCCAAACCATTGTTCACAATATGGAATATAAATGGTTTTACTGTTTTACTATATTTACAGCGAAAGACTTAATGCATTTTATTTAATTAAACTTATAAATGTATTATTAAATGTTAAACAAATGCTTCCTGGAAGAGAGTATCATTAAATTATAAATAACATAATTGGCAACTTTAAATAAGTTAAGGATTTTATTTGTTTAACTGTGTTTAGTATGTGCATTGTTGGGTTAAGTGAATGTCAGATCCAAGTAATATGCTAATTAGAAGTGTTAAAAGTGCTGGTGATTTTGTTTTCTTTTTTCCTGTGTGATACATTCCTTTCACATGTTGTTTATGAAGCAATTAACACTTAAAGCTTGAGAACAAAAGAATGTTCCAATTGTGTGAGATTGCTGGATTCTTGCTTGCCTTGTTTCCTGCCTGTGTCTTGAGTTGTTTTGAAGAAAATTTAGGTCAGAGTTCATACACATTTTCTTAAGAATATATTTTAGAGATCTACTGAAAATAACATATTTCTTCCTTAGAAGCGAAGAACTGGTAAAACAAAAGCTATAATAATGTTTTATATTGAGCTGTTGCTGACATATAAATTGCTTATATTTTGTTGAATATTAATAGCTTACACTGTAGTGTTATTAAGTCTAACTGTAGATATTAAAGGAAAAAAAGTAAAGATATAAATTTGTTACAGATTATAACAGTTTAAAAGAATTAAGAAGGGAAGATAAACTTACAGAGGAAAGTAGCAGCTACTGTGTGCTGTGAGTTGTCATTTAGCATGCTGTAATCAGATCCTAATGTCAGGATGTGAAGCTTAGATCAGAACAACAGTTCACAATGGCTAAAAACAAACATTCAAATTAAACAAGCAGGAATTATTTTATATATAGTCAAGACTGCTTGCAATATTATAATTAAGAAAAGTAAACACCTTATGAAAAATATTTCATTCCTTGTGCATTTGCATATTTACTATGCAAGATTAATAAAGGGCAGTATCAATAAGTTAAGAAATATATATACACATACTGTAATATCTAAAAGAGAGCAGATTATTAAATTGTTCTTTGATGGGAGATTTTAGAAATACAAGTTATATAGAATACGGTAGAATATTAGTGGACAAATAAGACAGAAAAATATATCTAAATAGCAAACTACTTGCAAGAAGAATATGCATTACACATACCTGCATATGGCAGAAATGTGAAGGTACAAGATCTCTTATAATTTATATAGAACATCTTACAAAAATATTTGAAAATATCCTTAAAGCTGAAATCTGAAGCTTGATCATGTGAGCTTTGAAGCTATCACCTGAAATAACTCATTTCATAAGTCAAAGCTGAAATCTGTGTGTTACATTGCTGAATCAGTACATCAATTTTGATAAACAGTAAAGTAGTTTTCTCAATACATTTGAACCCGGGAAGGGAGAATGGAATTTGAATTACACACATTGCAATTTTTAAATACTACAAAAAAACAAATGTTTTCATTCCATTAATTTTAGCAGGGGGTTTAACTGCCTTCCTAGTATAGAAGATACAAGCAAACAGACGAAAGTGAAGATTCTGGCATCAGCTAAAGCACTAAACAGATGGATTAGTAGTAATAATAATAATTTAGTTTATTTAATAGTAAAAGCAAAAGATAAGTCAATGTACTTCACTCATTATTCTTATGAGCAGGAGACTCAAACTAGAACTGATAGGATTCATGCCTCTAAAGATTTACTTAATAAAATGAATCATTTTAAAGTTATTCCTTGTTCTTTATCTGATCATAATGCACTAAGCATTAATAAATTAATGGATATAAGGAAATTTCAATTTTTTATACAATTCCTGTGTATATGATGTAATTAAAAGAATTTAACAGTTATCTTAAGGAACTAATCGAGAATTTTTATCTTTGAATGATAATGGTCAGGTTAGTAAAGTCATACTATAGGACTCCTTAAAAAGACAGAATGGGAAGATGGGCTAGTAATAAAATGAAAGAGTGGGATAAAAATTTTTAGAAATACAAGATGAACTATACAAGGAAGCCGTGGTGGTGCAGCGGTAGCATTGTCACCCCACAGCAAGAGGTTCTCCCATTCGATTCTTGGCTGGAGCGCCTTCTGTGTGGAGTCTGCATGTCCTCCCCGTGGTCAAGTGGCGTTCGAAAGACATGCGTGAATGGGCATGCCTTCGTTGAAGGTTGGGCGTCAGGCTGGCACCTCGGCACCATAAAAATCGACTGCCAATCATTAGCGGACCGGAGTTCCATTGTGGCGACCCCTAACCGGGAAAAGCCAAAAGAAAAACAAGAAAAACAACAAGATGAACTACATAAAGTGAGGTTTAAACAACAAACAAATAAGTTAGATAATAATGAAGTCATTAAAAAAATAATGACAAAATATCAAACAGCTTTAATGCATAAAGTGGAGAGAGCTTTAGAAAAAATAATACTGCACAGTTATGCGATAACTTCAAAAATCTGCACAGATTAGCTAACAGAAGTAAGATGTTAAGCAAAAATGCACAAACCAATAATATCTGAGCTTACTTCAGACTCCGAGGAAATCCTTAACATTAAAAAAAATCCATGAGAATCTTAATAAAGAAAAAATAATAATCCTAATAATTACAAAATTGACAAGCATTTCAAGAAAAATGTTACTTATAAACTTAATAACCAACAACTATCTCTGATGAATAAGCCTATTACCCTAGTAGAAGTTAAAGCAACTTAAAAAAAAGGGAAACTGATATAGCTCAAGGGTTAGATGGTTTAAGTATGGAATTATAGTCTGCTTCTGTTAAATATTTCATAATTACTGAGGGATGTTTTCAGGATAATCCAGAGTGTCAAAATAATTCCTCCCTCGTGGAAATTTTCTGTAATCTCACCTATACTTAAAGAAGGAAAGGATAATAATTTAGTTTCCTCATGCAGGCCTATTTCATTATTAAATGTAGACTATAGACTACTTACTTCTATCTTCACTATAAGATGAAGAGATACAATACATTAATTAATAAAGATCAAATAGGGCTTATAGTAAATGGATTAACATATAATAATATAAAAAGGTAGTAACTATCTTAGATTTAGCAAAAGGAATGAACAAGAAATTGGTCCTAATTAGCTTAGCTATCAAGACAGCTTTTGATTCTGTAGATTGGAACTACTTGTTTAAAACTTTAGAAGTGTTTGCATTTCCAGAAGAATTTATTACAATACAAAAAAAAAACTGTACAGAGACTCCAAAGCATATGTTAAAATTGGATCTTACATTTCTCAAAGATGCACTTTAAACAAAGGCACAAAGCAAGGGTGTCCCTTGCCCCTCTATTATGTGCATTAGTAATTAAACCCTTAGCTAATAGTGTAACAAGCAATGAAAAATTGATGGATTCTAAATTAACAAGGACTGCCTATCTAAAATACAGCTTTTTGTAGATTATACTTTACTATGTACAGGAGATTTAAATTATTCAACTGAAAAAATAGATGAAGCAATTTAACAATTTCAAAAAGTATTGCTGCTGAAATTTAAGAGGTTCCCTGGTTCGATCCTCGGCTGGGGGTGCCTTCTGTGCGGAGATGTTCTCCCTGTGGTTGCGTGGGTTTCCTCCGGGTGCTCCGGTTTCCTCCCACATCCCAAAGACATGCTGTAGGTGGATTGGACACTCTAAATTGGCCCTAGGTGCGAGTGCATGTGTGTGCCTTCTGTGGAAGGTTGGGCGCCGGGCTGGCAACTTGACACCTTAAAAATCCACTGCCAATCATGAGCGGACATGTGATCCACTGTGGTGACCCCTAACCGGGAAAAGCCAAAAGAAGAAGAAGATCTCTGCTGAACTGTAATTTTAGTGTTTAATCAATTACTAGATAAGTTTAAAGATAAATATAATTGGGAAGGAAAATAATTAAAATATTTAGGAATAAAAATCTGTCAAGATGAGAGTAAGATTATTAATAATAATTTTGAAAAAATAACTGAAGACATGTTAATTCTTATTAAAAATGGAATGACTTTTTTATTTTAGAGGCTACGTTAGTACTTACATACTGCATTCAACAGTGCTAATACCCAACAAAAAAGCTTTTATAGAAAATGCAAAATATGTTAACTTCATTCTTACGGTATCCTGAAAAGCTGAGAATTGTTTATAGAAATCATATAAGCTTATGGGAATATGGTGATATTAGCTTCCCAAATGTATAATCTTATTCTACTGCTGCAGATTTTAACTCTGTTATACTTTGGATAGACTAAACTTATACTATTCAATGGAAAACCATTCAGGAGCAGATTATACTAAATTCTTATAATTTTATCAAATATGATAAATTAGAAACATGTAACAATCCTTTCATTTGGTTAATAAATGTTACCTTAGAAGGAAAGTCATTTCAGTCTTTAGACTCTGCAAATATAAAATAAATTCTTAAAACAGTTAAGAAGTATGTTTTTAAAACTCCATTAATATCAAAATGGAAATGTTTGTGCTTTCCCACTGCACACACCTCTAGATTTAAGGAACCTCTAGATTTAAGGAAACTAAGAACAATGTTAAAACAGATTTACTAAAATGGAATGGATTAGTATTGCAGTCTGATTGCTTTGAAAAAGGAAAAGCTAAGTCAGAATATTTAATGAATGATTATAAGTTGGATGAATCTGCTAACAAGGTTAATATTATCCATCAGTAAGAAATTAAATGAACTGATATGAGATTTAAGGAAACTAAGAACAATGTTAAAATGGATCTACTAAAATGGAATGGATTAGTATTACAGTCTGATTGCTTTGAAAAAGGAAAAGCTAAGTCAGAATATTTAATGAATGATTATAAGTTGGATGAATCTGCTAACAAGGTTAATATTATCCATCAGTAAGAAATTAAATGAACTGATATGAGTGAAGAGGAACAGAACACTATTTCCCCTATAATATGAATATATGAATGTTATCATCAAAGGTAATTTGACCTACAAAGGAAGTTTGTTCAAGTTGTACAAGTTAATTATAAATAATTTTGATACAAAACCTTTTTAGATAGTTGTGGATCGAGTGACTCAATAGATAGTAAGAATAAAACTTTGTTACTTAAATCAATCACTCAAACGTGTTCAAGTTTATACTGGAGAGTCTTTATGGGGAAATACAAGCATAGAATGTTTGTTACTCCCTATAAAATCTCTTAATGACTTCAGTTTATTGGAGATGTAGTAAAGATGTAAAAGCTGACTGAACACAGATGTTTATGGACTGTGAAAAATTAAATGTATATTGCGAAGAGATAAGTATGTTTTTAAGTGGTTATAGTCTGATAATTATTTAACTAAATCAATAATATTAATGAATGTTCCACTTCCTTTATCTGTAAAAGTCAAACAACAAAAAATATTCTGGAGTCTTCTGGCAGTTGCTACAAAAGTTATCACAAAAAATTAGAAATCAAACTCAGTTCCTAAATTCAGTTTTTTTTTAATTTACCACCAATACTATGTTAAACTGAAAAAGAAGTAATCAGAATAGGATCTATAAATCATACTAAGACTTTTAGCGGTTGGGATAGTCTTGAAATGTTGCTATTGAAATATCAAGACTCTTAACTGTTAACTGTATATGATTACCTTGATGATTCAATGTATTCCTTCCACTGTATACCGGTATGTGATGGTGAATTTCTTCCTTTCTGTGAATATATAGTGTAAATGTGTAAATTAATACAAATTTTTTTAAAGATGCTGAAATCTATGAACTTTAGAGCAAGGAACACGTACGAGTAGAACTCCATCCCTGTTCCAACAAAGGAACTGCCCCATCATGGTCAGTCCTCAGCCATACTTAGTACTGATGCAAATGGGTTGTTAGTCATTCTCTTGAAAAACCTGTCTGGTACAGAAGAGGGTAAAACCATGTGACGTTTCATAGCTTTATCCGGTATGTGAAGAAAGCTCTTTTCTGTTTTGATGTTAACTAAGCACTGGAGATAAAGCAGTAGCAGTCAGTAGTGCAGGGGGAAATCACAGAGGTTCTGCTGCTTCTTGAAGAGATGATCCACCAAGTCCTGAGAGGTGTGTCTGAAGAAAGCTTCCCCACTGAACTGGGTAATTATAATGGAGTTAATGAGATCCTTCTTCAGAGAAGGTAACCTCAACCAAACCAGCTTATTCAATCACACACCTGATTCTGCAAAGGTCTGGCTATGTTCCCCTGAGTTAAACTTTCTGCAATTTCAAATGAATGATACAAACCGGCTGAATCCGTAGCTTACTAAATCCCCTAAAAATGCATTTTTGAAAGGGGGCAACTCATCTATATCTTCACAGTCACACAACAATGGAGAAAATACGGCATGGCATACAAAGGAACCAATGCCAGCACCTAAAATGAAATCACATAAGCAGTATGTTCCAATGGAGAACAACATTCAGGGAGTTCATTTTTTTATCAGGAAGTTCAATGTTTGAGAGTTGAACTTGAGAAGAATCCACTTTTCTTTTGACAAAAAGAATGGTGATGGCCTGCAGCCCTAAATAAAGAGTCAGTAAAGTTGACAGCACAGAAGGCTTAAAGGAAGCACACTCTTAAAACCGTGCACAGAGTCTTGACCACCTCTTGCTTGAGCCCAGGCTTAAAAGGAAGGAAAGCTCCTGAAACACCTGGACCACTATGGAGGACTGGAACATGAAAAGTTAACAATTCTAAACCCTAACCTGCCAGACAAATATATTCCCTTTCCACATCTGTCCAGAGGTTTGGAGTACTTACTTTTTAACAAGGCAGTGAAGTGATGAAGTCTCTGGGTCCTATGCTGGACTGAACAGATCATAAAAGTACTTGGTACAATGATGGCTAACTAGTCGAAGACACCCTCAACTCATCTAATGTTTATGATAGACTGCCTGGCTTCTTGAGGACTAAAGAAGCAGAGTGCTGGTGCTATAATACAGCAAAAATGTATCCATAATTACCTGCTCCACAACAAGGAATTTCTAGAAGAAAGAAATGGGTGCCAAAGACCATCTTAAGTCTTAAATGTCTCCAAAACTGGCATCACCTGGAAGGGATTTGCAGGGTTAGTTGGAATCAAAGTTATTATCTAAATGGCTTCCGGGTTCATAGCCAGCTTAATACAGCCTGAGCAGGAGGGATTTTCCTTCTCCAACCTGCTTCAGAGGTGAAAATCTGCATGGTCAGATGTACGGAGAAGCAAAAGCCAGGTGCACACTGGTACTGGCTGACAACAATCTGGTGTTTAGAAGCATGCCCGCTAACAGTGGGCTACAGACAAAAGTTCTGCACTACACTAAGCACTGGCATTAGGCCATATGCCATGCGGTGCATTTCTGCAACTTCAATTCAAGCCTCACCAGACCTCAAACATGTATATTGCATCTAGATCCTCAGCCATAAACCCCAATGTGGGAAGATGAAGTGACCTTTCCTCAACTTGAGCTATAAGCTTATGAAAGACCAAAATGAGACCCTGCCAAGCCTGGTTAGCTGGAAGACAGGTAAAACCTACACAATGGAGCACAACCTCAAGGAATGAATCATAGATGTACCTCCCTTGGTCCCTTCATTGCCCACTGAAGCAGAGGACAGGTAAGAGCCTGAAATCTCACTATTGGTGGGTGAGCTCAGCACCTGCAAGGACCACAGGATCTTTTCAGAAATAGACTTACTTCTATGACATTTCCAGGTGGCTATGCCATGGCAAGCTTTTGAGCTTTCATCATTGTGACAGTGCTCTGACTGAGACCTAGAACTGCATATGGAACTCTCACATTCGTCCTTCCATGAGGAGGTTTCTACTATCACCATCTTCCTAATAACAAGACCAGGAGCTTCTAGTTCCAATGCCCAACAATGACAAGGCTGAAACACTGATTGGTAGTTATGGCATTGCTTTACACTGTAATTCTCCATGAGAAAATACAGACAATGCTGGTAGAAAACTTTACCGGTTATCTGATGGCCAAAGGGACACTTGGATGATCTGCATGTGAGCAGCAGACAAGAGTTATTTGTTTCAGGTTCTATGTGCACTTACACAATAGGTGCATGGTATTACTGCATTCATCAGAAGTGGGTATATGCTTCTGAGTACTGACCAATCAGGAAAGGTCTTGAATATGAGACTAATTAATTTTTGGCAGTATGCTCTGGCTGCAAGAAAGCACAGGACCTGCTACGACTGCTTGGTAAATAAAACCTTCTCAGCATCAAGCTCTGCCCACTGATCAACCAAGGTTCCCTATATGGACCTACATACTTCTAATTCCATCCAGTTTTCTCATACCTAACCCTTAATGTGAGGCATAGCACTCAGGCTAATCTCTTCAATGGAAACTAGCATCAAACAAAAAGCAAAGGTCCAAAGAAAACAGGGCAGCACAGTATCAGAATTCAACTTTCAATTCTAACCTCTGGTCACCATCAGTGTACAGTTTTTGGTAATTATGTAGAACACCGGACCTTGTGTAACAAAATAAAATGAAAATAAATAACATAAACTCCACTTCCAGAATGCCAAGTGACACAAGATCAAGACCTCTCAGAAGCTGTCAGCTCCTGTTACTGTAATGCTGTTGGAGCTAAACTGAGTCACAAAAGCTCTAGTTTAAAGTACTACTACTGTAGCATTTTTTTAAATAGGGAAAGTAACACTTTTTTTGTTAGTTCCACTCGGAAGCAGGACTGCTGCCCCTTAACCCCGAAAAAAAATGCTTACTTATTAAGGAGGACAAGTTGGAGTAGGGGCTGTAGCTCCTTATAAACAAAATTAACCAAAAAACATTGCCAGCATTTGTCAGAATGTTAAAGCAATAATGGCTGTCAAACTATACAATCACTGTTGCTTCCCAACAGCTATGCAAATAAAGTGGTGAGGCCCAGTCTTCTACATTAACACCTAGTCTGTATGTTCTCTCTGTATCTGCAGGAGCTTTTTGAAGGTATTCTAGTTTCCTCTTGCCTGCCAAAACATGCTAACTGAATGGCTACCTTAAACTGTCCATACACACTGCACTTATCCTGACCAGGCTGTAGCTGAAAACAGTCTAAGGCAGACAAGTTAACTGACATAGTTAACAGATGAATAAATTAAACTGTCTGCAGTGGTTAGTACTGCTCCCTCTCAGCACTGTGCACCCCAGTTTGCTTCCTGGCTGGAGCACCTTGTGTGTGGAAGGTGCACATCCACCCTGTGTTCATGTGATTTTTAGCCAGGTGCTCTGGTTTATTGCCACATGCCAAAGCTATACAGAAAGTGGAAAGGTGATCCTCCAAAATGCCATGGAGTGTGTGTGTGTGTGTGTGTGTGTGTGTGTGTGTGTGTGTGTGTGTGTGTGTGTGTGTGTGTGTGTGTGTGTGTGTGTGAGTGTGTGTGAGTGTGTGTGTGAGTGTGTGTGTGTGAGTGTGTGTGTGTGAGTGTGTGTGAGTGTGAGTGTGTGTGTGTGTGTGTGTGTGTGTGTGTGTGTGTGTGTGTGTGTGTGTGTGTGTGTGTGTGTGTGTGTGTGTGTGTGTGTGTGTGTGTGAGTGTGTGTGTGTGAGTGTGTGCGCACGCGCGCGTGTACTCTGATAGACTGGCACCGTATTCAGAATTACTTTCAGTGTGTTGTGCCCACTGAGTGCTTGGCAAGAAGGCTCCACTGCAGACCAAAAGTGGATAAAATGGGCAACTGAGACTGCATGAATAATTAATTAAAGCACAAAAAACTTGCACGTGCTATTTTTTTCTACATCAAGACCCACTGTTAGGATAAATACTCACAAGACTGCTTTGTCTTACGTAAAAATGCACTCCATGTAACAACTTATAAGACAGAATCCCAAGAAGTAACTAAATTTACAGAGAAGAGGAGGATTATCAGAACTACTGAGGAAAAAATGGCTTTGGACCCAGGAATGAAACTGCAAACTCACAATGTTCTTTGAAAGGACATATTGAGGATCATGTGGCCATCACAGAGACTTAATCTACAGGAGCATAGTGAAGAAAGCTGCCAAAGCACAACATGCTCTTCCGGACTGGACATAGGTCTGAAAAAAAATGCTTGCCATGCTTTGCATTACAGATCTCGACCCACCTAGCAAACACTCAAAAGGCACTGTCTAAACTAATACATTTCCTAACTTTATTAAAACAATGGATCTTACGCCAGCAGCACTGTTCTACTAGTTTACTGCCTTAACTGTTCATGAGCATCCATGGAAGAAAGTCGATGGCTGCTTTTGATACAGTAAATATAGAAGAACAAACATAAATAAAGTGACAAGATAAGATGCTAATAGCATTTTTGCAATTAAATGTGAAACAAAAGATATTTACTTTAAAATTAGTCTTGAAGCTGTCTGGAAAACAGAAAATATCAACATAAGGTTAACAGCAGTCAAACTTCTTAAAGGCCAGCAGGCCATAATACTGGCAAATGTATCTGTGAACATATAAACTCTAACTTTATGAGGAACAATATAAAGGGAAATAAATAAGATCTTCGGCTCTGATAGCATGCCAGAGAACTGCTACAACAAACAAGGATTTCCTGAAGAGAAACTTGAACTTTGTTGAGTGAGCAAGTTTAAAGGAAGAGCAAGTATGTTTTTCTGTCATACCCTTAATGTCCCATAGGGGAATGGGATCCTTATCTAGAAGTATCAGTAAGAAAGCACTTCTTAGGAAGGCTTTACAGTCCTTACTAAATGGCAAAGACAGACAATCTAGCCTTTTTTCTGAAAATAAGAAAGCACTTTGAAAAGAAACTTGACTATAAAATATTGTCCTAAAACAAGAAGGCACAAGAGGTAAATACGAACCAACATAAACAGAGTAAACCTGTACTAACAACCATCTGCAGCCCTATAAAGAAACCTTTTTCACTTGAAAGCATATAATTTCAAAACTGACGACTGCTGAGATTTATTAAGAATGGAAAACGTACAGCTAGTAATTCTTACGAGAGCTTTTCTCCCTGGGACTCCACTTCAAAAAGGACCTGTGTCCAGTCGGACTTTCCCAGTAAACAAATGTAAAATAAATAAAAATAAATAAATAATATGACAAAAATCATCACAGAAGTATATGCTCAAACTCAGAGATCACTGCTACAGTATAACTCATGACAGATGGGAATTAGCCACGAGGCACACCTCTCAACTGTACAGATTTCTGCAGAATGTCCAGATTTTTGCCTCATATGTTTGGACTATTTCTCATAAAATTGTGGTTTCATGGCAAATCAGTGGTAAATCATGGAGGGTTGAAGTCATAAAATAATGACAGACATTTGAGTTTCAGACTTCATACCCTTCAGAAAATTCATGTTAATGCAAAACCTGTTATTCTAGCAATGTTTCTAAGAGCAAGATTTAAAAAGTGCCCCTATCTTTGGACCTTTGTCCCCCGGTTATTTATTATTCTGTTCAGATTTGCTCTAAGAGGATGAGAGGTATGAGGCAGATGTCTACCCATGTGGCCTAACAAAAGAGCTTTGGGCACTACTCATGCTGAAAGAATCAGAATAGAAATGGTAGTCACCTGTTACCATCTTTAGTTCTTTTTTGTGTATAAAAGGACAACTTGATCCCAATAAGAGTGCCTTTTCTACTGTCTGGGGGAAAGAATGTCATTACTATGATAGTGATAAGAAATCAGCTCAAAGGAAGGGGGTGGGAAACAGGAACCCATAACTCTAGGATTTTCCTGTAAGTGAGAGAAAAGAGCAGTTAGAGGCTGGGAGTCTTGCCTGCAGCACTGATCCCTGTATGTCAACATCTATTGCTAGGGTGAGTCTGTGTTCATCATAGAGTTCACTGATGAAGTATCATTCAAGATACATGAGAAGAGTATGAAGCCATGATCACAGTTCTTTGGGGGGTGCCTTGCATGCCCTGCAAACCTATAGTTGCAAACCCAGCCCTATTTATACAATAGAAGTTGATAATAAATAAATAAATATATATATAAACAAACAAACTATCCTATGTCCAGGAATTAGTTTAGTTTTGATAGGTGCAGCGGAAAGATGTCCACGGTCCCTCCTTCCTTGGGACTAGTAGAAGACTAGTATAAAAATGACCTCCTCTTCTACTGGAGGTATCCTTTCTCTGTCATTGCTTACCAGTAACTGTTCTATCACCGGGAGCACCAGGAGGACCTGATATGTGTTTATCTGAAACAGCTCTAAGAAATGTGGGAAGGTCACAAATTCTATTTACATCTTGTCACAAAAAGCTGTTTTATCCAAGTGTCCATGGTTAGGGTTTATCACTGGTTCTTGAAATGAGCAAGTCTTCTTACTAAAAGGTGAGAGGGAGAGGATGGACAGTAAGTACTCTGAGGCAGTGCCTTATGGGGGAAAGGGTTCATAGGTTCATACTAGGCTATCTGCCCTGGGGCATTTATAAGCCTAGACCGATTGTGTTTGGCTTAAGCCACCCCTTGATTTGAGTATACTGTGCCCTTTTTAAAGTTTAGTTTACTGTGCCTCTGTCTAATAGTGACACGGAAGTAATCCCTGGGACAAACCTACGATCCCCCATCCACTCATCAAGATTCTTCTTGAAGAGAGTTAGTGAAGTGCTCTGCCTAACATGAATTGGAATTCTATTCCAGAGCGAAGGGAGCCTCTAGGTTATGAATCTGTCCCTCCAGCATGTTCTATTTATTTCTGTGCTGAGGTTCAAGTCCCTCGAGCGCATGGCTCTAAGGGATTTAGATTTACTGAGGTGGAGCATGTCCATTAATTCTGGGTTGGACATTGCTTTATATGTCAGGCATAGATCACCTCGAAGTAGGCGATATGCAACTGAGTAGAGCTGGAGTTTTTTTAACCGAGCAGCATATGGCATCTGTTTGAGTCCCTTGATCCTCCTGGTGAGGTACTTTTGGGGTCTTTCTAATTACTGCAGGTGTCGGGTAAGGTACATCCCAAAGGGGGCATTGTATTCTATGATGGGCCTGATGAGGGATGAATAAAGGGGCACGATTACCTCTCTTGATCTAGATGTGAATCCTTTCATGATGAGGTGGGCTATGTCGAAGGTCTTTCTAACCACTTTGGCAATGTGGTTGCCAAAGGAGAGATTGCTATCAACTTGGGTCCCCAGATCCCCAATTACTTTCTCTGTACTTAATGGATTACCACCTATGTGGTAATTTGTGGGCACATTGTTTTTGCCAAAGGGTATGATTATATACGTTTTGGCATTTAGCTTTAGACCATGGCTCTGGCGCCAGTTATCCATCTCTGCGAGACCTTTTTGAAGGATGTTTGTGTCAGCTGGAAAGTCGATTATGGCGCCCAGTTTGCAGTCATCTGCGAACTTGGTGAGCCATAGTCCTCCCACGTTGGCCTGTACCTCAGAAAAGTAAATACCGAACAAGAGAGGTCCCAGGACAGAACCTTGTGGGACACCACTTGTGACCGGTTTCGAGTCTGACATGGCTAAAACAACTCTGACTCTGTGGGTTCTGTCTTTGAGCCAGTTTGCGACCCATCTTGTGACATAGGGGTTTATATTTAGGCTGGATAGCTTATCTATGATGCCCGAGTGGGGTATTGTGTCAAATGCCTTTGCAAGGTCCAGATAGGCTGTGTGGACTACCTTCCCTTCATCTATGGCTTTGGTGACTGTTTCGAAGAAGTCGACCAAGTTCAAAAGGCAGGATCTGCCCTTGACGAAGCCAAATTGGGTAGGATCTAGTGTCAGTAGGTCCCCAATGTCTTTGTTTATGAGTTCCATGATGATCCTCTCCATAGCCTTGCAGACTAGGCTAGTCAGGCTTATGGAGCGATAGTTTCCAGGGTCCTCAGAGGCGCCACCTTTGTGGAGTGGGACCGCTGTTGCTGTACGCCATTCTTTGGGCACATATCCTGTAGTGAGGCTGAGATTGTACAGCAGTTTTACTTGAGGGATTAGTTCTTCTTGGAGTTCATGTAGGACGCAACCCGGGACGCCATCTGGTCCCATGGAAGCAATGTTTTTTGCTTTGGAGAGGGCAGCCTTCACCTGAGCATCAGAGATGTTTGGGAGGCTGCACTCTGCCGGGATAGATACTTGCTCTTTTGGGGGAGGGGGGGGAGTTTGCACTGAACCTGTCTGCCAGGTTATTGGTGATGTCTGTGGGTTCAGTGTATTTTTTGTCGTTTAGAATCAACTCAGAACAAGTCTGGGAGTTGCATCCCAGGTTCCTAACATAACTGAAAAAAGCCTTATGACTGTCTTTAGTGTCCTGTGCAATTTTTCTCTTGAAGCTGGCCTTGGAGGATTTTATGAGGGATCGTAATTTTTTGCTAGTACTGATCAGAGATGCCTTCCCTTTTAGGGATTTTGCTCTATCATGTAGTAGCTTCCTCCTTCTGTTGTACAGTTTATTTATGGCTGGGGTCCACCAGACTGGACACCTGCCTTTGGATGATTGGGTCTTGATTTTGTTTGGGATAGCATGATCCATGCACTCCTGGAGATGTCCATAGAATGTGTTTATATAGGATTCTGCAGTTTGGGCCATAGTTTCCACTGGCCCTGGGGCCTTGTAGGATTCCACTTCGGTTTTGAGAAGTGTGAAGTTCGCTTTTGAGAAGTTTTTCACTGTGGTTTTCTGGGCTGGAGGTGGGGTCAGGATGTGGATATCCAGTGAAATTAATTTATGGTCTGATCTTACCAATGAGGGATATACTTCTGGTATGGAGCATAGAGTCCCCATGCTGGTAATGATCAGGTCTAGTATGTTTTCCCCTCTTGTGGGAGTGGTGACTAGTTGTTCCATAGCATTTGAGTTTATAAATTCCAGGAACCTTTGGGCTAAGGTGCTGGGGCTTGAGTAATGCTCCCAGTCTATGTTTGGGTAGTTGAAGTCACCCAATATAATGGTGTTCGGAGAGATCTTCATGTTCTTCAATGTTTTCAGGAAAGCAGAGTGGGATTCCTGACTTTGAGAGGGTGGTCTGTAGGATGCTATAAACTGAAAAGCAGTCTTGCCCACTGTCAGTTGCACATGGATGGTCTCCGATACTTTGTGCAATGCCACTAACCTGGAGGTGTGGATATCCTTGATAAATATGGAAACTCCCCCTCCTTTTGTGGTTTGGTCCGGGTTTTGGGGCCGAAAAGCATGACATGAGGTATAACCTGGTAGTGCTGGGGTGCTCTCTGGAGCCTTGAACCAGGTTTCTGTCACTGCACAGATATCGATGTTCTCCATACTAAGGAGAGCTTCGAGTGCATAAATCTTGAGGTTAAGACTTCTGGCATTCAGCAGCATTACCCTTAGTTTCTTGTTCCTTGTGCTGTCTATGGAGGTGGGTTTGACTTTTGAGCCTTGCCTAAAAAAGGCACTATGGGGGTGGCAAGAGCCTTTGCCAATATCCGGAAGCCCAGGGGTGACAGGTGCAAGCTGTCCCTAGCGAAGCAACGTGGTTTGTCGAGCATGTCATCCCAGGCTGACAGACACTGGATCCCCTTTGAATGACACCAAAATTTTAGCCAATTGTTAAAATCGATCATTTTGTCTTTATACTGTGGCATCATTCTAGGTGAGGGTAAGATGCTGCTCAAGGTTAGGGTCATACCGGCCTGGGCTACATGATCAGAGAGCTCCTCTATGTCTCTTTTCATGTAGTCGAGGGAGGTACATCTCAGGTCATTCACGCCAGCATGTACAATGACTGAGTCATATTTGTATTTGCTTTGGAGTGACCTGAGTGCTTGCGTTATGTGGCGGATCCTAGCGCCTGACAGGCAGCTCACTGTGACCTTCTCTTTATTCAGCCTGGTGAGCGTTCACTGCTTATCTTGGCCTTTGTTTTCTCTAGCAATTTTCAAAAGCATTTTTTCTACCTAAACTAGTCTGATCAAGTCTGTTTCCTGCAAAATGGCCACTGTTTTGTACAAAATTTATAATGTACAAAGGGAGACAGGAGTGAAAATCTACTTTTCTGTCTGGATAGTTCACCATTTTTTCTTTAAGCTTCTAAAAGACCTACTGATATGGAAGACCAGACATGAGGTATTTATCCAAAGAGGCTTTAAGAATCTGTCCACTGACATCAGACAGGGGTTGGATCCTTAAGCATGTAAGCCTCCAAAGTATGATGCAAGAGGCAGCTGTCTTAATAAAAGTACTTCTGGCACTGCAGCCACATTTTGCGGCACATATGCCTACTTTTAAGGACGTCTGAACAACTTTAGAAATTTTTATTTATTTATTTATTTTACATTTATTTTTATTTTTTTATTTTACATTTGTTGACCGGGCTAGTCTAGCTAGATATATTTCCATTTTCAGTAGAGGCCCGGGGAGAAAAGCTCCACACAAAACACAACAAAGAGGCATGTTAATAATAAAAAAATAAAAATAAAAATAAGAATATAAAATTAGTAATAAAATCAACAAAAAGCTAAGCCACACAAAACTACAATAGACATGAATAATACTAGACTAGAAATAACTTTGTGAAAACATCACACTGGCTATGATTTCTACCATCTCCTCCAGAATCTTGAAAATACCTGTGAGATACTGCAACAAGTGTATATATTAACAACTCTTTCTGTTAAAATGGCAGAAGTATATACTATCTCTTCAAATATGTCCAGCATCCTGCTATCTTTACTATTTGGCATTGTCCTGCAAGCGGATATCAGTTTAGAAAGTACTACATTTATATAAAATTTTACCATAACAGTAGATATGCATCTTTTCACTCCTGCAGTATTCATCACCTCAGGGATCTCCTGCCAAGAATAGCCAAACATCTGGCCAGTATACCAAACCATTTACTACCTAGGGAGCATCGTATGTCAGATGTTAGCTCCCTGTGCAAATGTAGAGCAAAAAGGTGACATAAGAATGCTCTCAACTTAGAACTGAAATGCCTCAGGAGAACTAGGACTCCCACTGGAAAGCAGAACATTTACATCCAGAAAAAGGAAGGAATGAGAGAAGGAGAGGAACTACTCAGCTAGTACAAAAATACCACTCATGCAAAATAAAGAGAGAAGGGGGCAGGAGAGAGGGAAGGAATACTGCAACAGTAAAAAAAAAGGGCATCTACTGTTATGGTAAGATTTTACACAATTGTACTATGTCCTTCCATATCGCTGTTGCAGTATGCATCACATCTGGGTAAGTACAAAAGCTACAAACTCAGAACTACACAGGAAACCTTAAACTGATGAAACGATCACCTGCGGTGATGGTATTACGAAACAATCTCCAGGCACTTGAATGAATAAAATAAAATATTTTACTCCACAATTAAAACACTCCCAAAAAGATTAAATTAAAATGCATAAAGTTACGTACTTTCGTTCTGTATAAACTTTGTTGAACTTCATCAGAAGTAAAATGCATACATCGTATACCTCTAAATACTGACTTAGTTCATCACATGACTAAAACCAACCAATGCAAGCCAATTTGTTTGCGTCTTTTTGGCTTTTCCCGGTTAGGGGTCGCCACAGCGGCACTCTGGTCTGCTAATGATTGGCAGTTGATTTTTACATGCCGAGTTGCCAGCCCTGATGCACAACCTTCAACGAAGGTACGCCCATTCACGGTCACGCATGTCTCCACGCAGAAGACGCTCTAGCCAAGAATCGAACCAGACAGGGTCTTGCAGTGAGGCGACCACGCTACCGCAGCACCACCACCACAGTAAACCATCTAAATCAATAATGACACACAATTACAAAACTATTTACAGAAATATTTATGTTTCCAAATTCCTTAACTTTAATACAGGATTTATAGAGCAACTGTCATTGATTCCTGGGAAACTTGTGGCATTTAATCTGAGTTTCCTTTGTAACTCACATTTATTCAGACATTCGCCAACTGCAAACCCATGCTCAATGGCCCTAAATTCAAAACTGTGTGTTCTAGGATGGTGTCAGAAAATGAAGTGTTCCTTGGAGAACGAGATGTATTGGTAGATATGTTCAGCAGAAGGGGCTATCCTTTGGACTTTATCACTGAAATTAGAAAGGAAGTAAAGAATAAAAGGTATTTATGTACCTTTAATTAATAGTGAAGTGGAATTAGTGTGTGAAGAACCCCATTAAAAAAGGAACACAGGCTATGATAGCAATAGTTTATGTGGTATGACTTTTACTTTGGATAGTAAAGCAATAGCTGAATGTTTAAATAAGAACTGAATGACACCTTGTTCAGGCATAAGATATGAGACAAACCATGTACTACATATTAAAAAGGAAAGGCATTCAAAAATTATTTAGAAAATGGTGAATATAGGCCCCACAGTACAATTTGTAATGATGGCATCTTTAAATGTGGTTGTTGCCCCCAGTGGCCATATACAGCAAAATCTGACAAATGTATTAACAGGGAACAAACTTGTGTGTTAAAAGGTCATTTTACTTGTGACTCTAAAACGTAGTGTATTTGGCTAACTGTTAAGTCCTGCTATGCATTTTATATTGGAAAAACCTCTAGAAGGTTAGGGGACAGGATTTATGAACACTTATATGATATAAGAAAAGAGAAGACTACAAATGCATTGTTTAAGCTTATTAAAGATTATAGAACACACAATGTTGAATTTAGGGGCACTGAGCAAATTGCAGTGGTGAAGTGGTAGCATTGTCGCCTCACAGTAAGAGATTCTCCGGTTCGATTCTCGGCAGGGGTGCCTTCTGTGTGGAGTCTGCATGTCCTCCCTGCATTCGTGTGGGTTTCCTCTGGGGACTCCGGTTTCCTCCCACGTTAGAAAGACATGCGTCTCGAGCATTTCTCCCCAGGCCTCCACTGAAAAATGGCTTTGTTCCAAGTCGGACTTTCCTGGTTAACAAATGTTAAATAAATAAATCAATCAAATGGTATGCTCATGAGTTTGTAAGTTAGCAAACATCTGAATAAATGTGAGTTACGGTGGCAACTGAGATTAAATGCCATGAGCTTCCCAGGATTCAATGACAGTTGTTCTATGAATCCTGTATTAAAGTTAAGGAATTTGGAAGCATAAATACTTCTGTAAATAATTTTGTAATTTTGCGTCATTATGGCTTTAAATGGTTTAACTGTTTTAGTTATTTACTGGCTTGCATTGGTTGGTTTTAATCATATGATGAACTAAGTCGGTATTTAAAGAAGTGTAAGATATATGCATTTTAGTTCTGATGAAGTTCCACAGAGGTTATACAAATGAAAGCACTTAGCTAAATGCATTTTAATTGAATTTTTTTGGGAGTGTTTTATATGTAGATTAAAATATTTTATTTTATGGTGGTGCTGCGGTAGCATTGTCGCCTCACAGTAAGACGTCCTGTTCGATTCTCAGCTAGAGCATCTTCTGTGTGGAGACATGCGTGAATGGGCATTCCTTCGTTGAAGGTTGTGCGTCAGGGCCAGCAACTCGGCACATAAAAATCTACTGCCAATAATTAGCGGACCAGAGTTCCGCTGTGGCAACCCCTAACCGAAAAAAGCTGAAAGACACGACAACAACAACATTTGTTCAAGTGCCTGGAGATCTGTTCATGTTAACATCACTGCAGGTGAGAGTACAAAAGATACAGTGAAGGCAGGGACGAACCCTTCACAAAGCCATGCATGATAGCCTTGGCAAAACCTGCCCTGGTCCTGAAAATGCCATCCAGTTTGTAATGTCCAGTGAATGTGTCAACAGAAGACCAAGTAGCAGCTTCATTGGATGGAGTGGCTGTCCAAACCTTTGAAGAAAGCCTCAGAGGAAGCCACTGCTCTGGTATAATGATGCCTCACAAAAGCAGATATCTGCTTACCATGAAAAGAATAACAAAAAGAAATGCCCTTGGAAATGGTTTGCTTACAAACTGCCAAACCCAATGTCCTGTAATGAAAAGAAAAAAAAAAGCTGATAGGACTTTGTTTTGTCTAAATAATATCTGAGCTGTCTATGCAAATCTAAATTATGAAGAACCTTCTCACTAGTAGATTGCGGAGAAGGGGAAAAAGAAGGAAGCTGAATAAGCTGAAAAAGGAACAACTCATTAACCACCTTGGGCATAAAAGAAGGATTTCTACAGAGGGGCACCCTGTCTTTATGAAAAACTAAAAACATGAGAACTGCCATCAAGGCCTGTAGTTCAGATGCCCTTCTGGCAGAGGTTAATGTAACCAATAAAACAGTCTTCCAGATGCAATGTTGCAAAGAATTAGCAGGCTAAAAAGGAGCCCGAGTCATTTTTTCAAGGAGAAAATTAAGATCCCAAGAAATGGAATGGGCTTTCTTGGGAGTCTAACATGAAGGACACCTTTAAGAAACTCCCTGAACTCAAACCTAGAGGCAAGAGGAGGAGTAAGTGGAAAACAGGCAGAAATGGCTGACAACTGGGCCTTCACTGAAGAATATGCCAAGCCAGCATGTAGTATTTCATGCACGCAGGAAAGAACCAAGGGGACCCCAACAGAAAAGGGGTCCTGGTGATGTTTAAGACATCAAATAGAAAATTTCTTCTACTTGGAGATGTATGATTTTCTGGTATTTGGTTTCTTGGCCTCCTGCAGGACTCTAAGCACATCCTCAGAAAACGGGTGTAGGAAAAGACTGAAAACTCTATTGCATCAGTTGAAGAGTGGACAGATGAGGATGAATAAGAATTCCTTTGTCCTGTGTGAAAAGATCCAGAGGATGAGGAAACTTGTTATGATTGTCCCTGGCCAGATAGAATAAGAGGGGAACCAGTGCTTTCTGGGCCAAAACGGAGTCACCAACAAGATTTAGGTCTACAACTTTGAGAAGAACCCTTGGAAAAAGAGGAAGGGGAGGAAAGGCACACAGGAACACTCCCTTCCAAGAAAAGGCATGGCATCCACCTTCCAAGCCAAAGGACTCGGGACTCTGGAACAGAACTGAGGAAGTTGCCTGTTAAGAGGGGAGGCAAACAGATCTACTTGAGGAATTCCCCAACAATGAACTATGTACAGAAACACAACCCTGTGAAGTATCCATTCAGTAGACTGTGTCCTGGACCTGCTGAGAAAATCTGCCACAAGATTGTGCTCTGAAAAATAAGTTCTGTCTTACCATAATGTTCCATCTGTGTTGAAGATCTTTGTTCATTCATTACTATTAGGACTTTGGTTCCGTCCTCGGAAACGATAAGGCCGTTTCCAAGCTTGTGCCAGCCAAAAATTCTCATCTAAGACCTACCCACAATGCCCCTCTCCTAGTTACTCCAGATTGAGTTTGCCCACCCCTATATAATAGACGTAGTAATAGAAAAATAGTAGAAGGCTCTGTCTGAGCAAATATCCTAACCAGGAGTTCCTAAAGTCCACCAGGAGTCCAGGCAGGGGGAAGGAGGGCGGGAAGTAATGCATGAACAAAGATCTACAACACAGATGGAACGGTATGGTAAGACATAACTTCTTTATCTGATGTTGTAAATCTTTGTTCATTAATTACTATTAGGACCGAGTACCAAGCTACTTGAGTCCTGGGTGGCCCTAAGGAAGTATATTCCTGAGCACCACAGAACCAAAAGATGCTCGTCCCATGGAGGCCAAATCCAATTTGCAATGAGAGATAAAGCTATGAGGTCTTGCCCAAGTGGCTGCTGCGCAGATATCATCCACAGAGGCTCTGGAAAGAAATACTACAGAAGTAGCCATAGATCTGGTAGAACAAGCCTTTATTCTGGAAGGTAAAGATATCTTATTCTGTTGGTAGATAAAGGTAATGACATTTCTAAGCCAGGAGGATAAAGTCACTTTGGAAACATGTTTACCCAATCTGGGTCCTGCAAAGGCCACAAACAATTAATCTGTTTTCCTGAAAGATTTAGTCCTGTCCAAATAACAACGAAGCTGCCGATGCACATCAAGGGTGTGCAAAAGGTACTCCCCTCTGTTAGAATGCTGAGGGAAGAAAACCAGCAGGTCAACAGATTGGTTAATGGAAAATCCAGAAATGACCTTGGGCAAGAAAGAAGGGTCAGTACGAAGGGACACCCTATCCGTGTGGAAGATCAAGTAAAGTCTCTTTGACACTCAAGGCCTACAGCTCAGATACTCTTCTCACTGAGGTAAGTGCTACTAGAAGTAAGGTATTCCATGACAAACATTTTAAATCACATGAATCAAAAGGCTCGAAAGGAGGACTTGTGAGAGACTGAAGTACCAAAGTCAAGTCCCAGGGTTCTAAGGGAGGCTTGACCAGAGGTTTAACATCTAATACTCCATTCAAAAATGTCTTGCATAGGCGGTTTGACATAATCGAAGAATTATCAAGTCCATTATGAAAATTGGTGCTAGCTGCTAAATGTATAGTGATCATCGATGCTGAGGCTCCTGCATGTAAAAGAGTAGTCAGGTATGGTAGGATCTTTTGAACAGGCATAGAGAAAGGGTCTAAGTTCTGATCTTTGCACCAGATAGAGAACCTAGTTCATTTACTAGCATAAACTTTCCTGGTGGAAGGTTTGTGTGAAGCTAGAAGAATTTCACTAACAGGAGATGGGATGTCAGGCAGCCTGGCGATCATTGGGAGTGGAGGAATCAAGCTGTGAGCTTGAGACTGTGGAGGTTCACATGAATCAGTCCCTGAGGATGAGATAACAGTCTTGGGAATGATACAGGATCCACGGGCTGTGAATCAGATGAGGCCATAGAAATGGGAACCAGACTTGACGGGGCCAGTAGGGGGCAATGAGGATCACTTTCTTCTCAACCTCTGAGATTTCTGGAGAAATTTTGGAATGGGGGAAAGACATACAGAAGACCCGGGGGCCAATCGTACGTTACAGCATCCCTCAGGGGGTCCCCCTGAGGGGAGATCAGGGCAAAGTAGCTTCTGCATTTGTAGTTTAGGGGGAAAGCAAACAGATCACAGCAAGGCTTGCCCCAGCGTTGGAAGATCCAATCCGCTGTTACAGGGTTGAGGGAGCACTCGTGAGGCATCAGGATGTTCCTGCTCAGATTGTTTGCAATAAGGTTGGAACTCCCAGGAATGTGCGCTGCTATAAGAAAGAGGTTGGAAGCTATCGCCCAGTACCAAATTCTCATAGTTTCCGGACACAGGGGGTAGGACCTGGTTCCGCCTTGCTTGTTGATATACTAGACGACTAACATGTTGTCTGACTGGAATGCAATAGTCCCAGAGGGTAGGGATGCATGGAACGCTTGCAACGCTAAGAGAACTGCCCTCAGTTCCAGGACATTAATGTGCAAATTGGCCTCCATGGAGGACCAGGTGCCTTGCATCATCTTTCCCTGGAAATGCACCCCCCACCCAAACAGGGAAGCATCCGTGGTCAACATGGCCGTGGGCCGAGGAAGACAGAACGGTCGACACCAAAGATTCGTTTGTGGCTTCATCCACCATAGCATTTCTTCCTTGCAACGGTTTGTAAGACGTATCATGTGGTCGAGTGGGTGAGTTAGAAACTACCATTGTGCAGCAGGATTCTCATGTGCAGCTTCACCAGTGGTACTAACATAATGGCAGCCGCCATGGGGCCTAAGAGTTGCAGTACAAGATGTGCTGGTACATAGGTCTGAGGAAGAAAGTCTTGGATTTGGTGTCTTATTTTCGAAAGCCTGTGAGGAGGGAGAGAAGTTTGACAGGATGTTGCGTCGAAGACCGCTCCAATAAATTCCAAGGTCTTCATTGGGGACATTTGAGATTTGTCCTTGTTTATTGTAATCCACAAGCGGAGAGCGAGACCTTGAGTGTAAGAGAGGCTGCGGACTAGGAGATTCCTGGTCGGAGCAGTAAGGAGTCAATCTTCTAGATATAGAAACATCTGGAATCCCTGTAGTCGAAGATGAGCTACCATAACTGTAATACATTTGGTGAACTCTCAGAGGGCTGTCGAGAGACCAAATGGCAGTACCCTGAACTGGTAGTGACTGGCTCCCAGCCGGAAGCGGAGAAACCTCCGGGAGCAGTGATCCATCTTTATGTGGTAGTATGCATCCTGGAGGTCTACAGACCACATCCAGTTGCCCCTCCCTAGAAAGGGAAGAATGGACTGTACTGTGACCATCCAGAATTTTGAGGTTTGATAAATATGTTCAATAGGCTGAGATCCAGGATTGGTCTCCAGTCACCTGTCTTTTTTGGCACTAAAAAGAACCTCGAGTAAAACCCGGAACCTGTCTGGTCTGGTGGGACAGGTTGGATGACTCTCTTTTTTAGCAGCTTTTCTATTTCTAAGGCCACTAATTCCCTCTGCTTGGGTGGTACATCGGGGATTTGTTTGATGGGTCTGGGAATTAAATTGAATGGTATTTGGTAGCCACTAGATATTATTCTCTGCACACAAACATTGGTAGTAATAAGATGCCAGGCTGGTAGGTGCTGAGAAAAACAACCCCCGACTGCTTCCAGAGGAAAGCAATCAGGCTGCTGCTCAGGAGCGCTGGTACGGTCTGCCGGAGAAAGAATCTCTAGCACCCTGGTTACACAGACCCCCTCTACCCCGAAAGGAGTGTCTTCCATATGAGTTCCCCCCTCTGCCCTGGGGGGATTGTTCACCACGAGTGTCACGAAAAGATCCTTGGAATTTCTTGAACCACATTTTTCTTCCCTTCTGGTTCCTGGAGTAGGACCTCTGAGGGTTGGAAAAGTAGATGCCCACAGCAGACAAGGTCTTTCCGTCTTTCTCACTACATGCAAGTGTGTCTCGTACTTTGGGTCCAAAAAGCGCAGGTTCATTGACAGGTGCATTGAGGAAGGAAGATTTAAAGGGGTCTGCAAAGTCACACAACCGCATCCAAACATTACGCCTCATGACAACGCCTAATACGGCAGCTCGAGCTGCTCCCTCGGTGATGTGAGATATCAAATGCATTGAGGAATTTGAGATGGATTCAAGGGTAGCTAGCTGCGAGGCGACAGTATCATGCACCTCAGCAGGCAGTAGCCCCACCAAAGAGGAAGACATTTCAGAAATTAGGTCTCTTTGGAGGTGAGTAAAGTGTGCCAGATAGTTCAGCGACTGAATGGCAAAGGTTGTTGAAGCATAGGTCCGCTTCCCTAATCTGTCCATAGTTCGGGACTCCCTGTTCGGAGGATGGACAGTGGAACTATCTTCTGCCAGTTCCCTCTTGGTGGCCGCCGCCATGACCATAGAATCAACTGTCAACTGCTTGGACCAGTGGGGCTGGTCTTCAGGTGTAGATAAAATTTTGTCTGGCCTCCAGGGGACAGGTTCTATGTTGTCCAGGGTCCTGCAATTGTGGGTTGGGAGAGGTGCATGCTGGGGGGGGGGTTCTGATACTGATGTCATTGGTGCTGACTGCGGGCCTGCAGAGTCAAGGACCCTCTCCATCACCTGGACAACAGGCCCGCCCGAGGAAGGATGGGAGCCCAGGACCAGGAAGGACAACCTTGGAACCAGGGTCACACCCCGCCCTGAGGAGCCCACCTCCAAGTGAGGAGCTCCAAGAGGACTGGAAGCTGGAGCAGTGGACATAGATGGCACCAGCGAGAAAATAGGCTAGGTACCAAGGTACAGACGGTCCAAGCACTGCTCCGAGAGAGCATCGGCTCCACTGGAGCCGATGCAGCAAGAGTGGTTGGTGCCAACAGGGGAAAAACTGCTGTCAGAGCCAAGACAGTATACACCAGAGTGGACATCAATACCGATACCTCTGGGATCTGGGAAGAGGCCAGAAGAGGATAAACAGGGGAAGATGTAGTAAAAGATTCCGAGCCAAGAGGGACAGAAAATCTAGCTGGAATTGGCAATCCCCTAGCTGCCAGAAGCTGGTCCACAACCCGCACTAGATCTAATTCATAAAAATTCCTAGTGGATCTAAAGGAGGCTGCTGAAGGAGAATCAGGTCTTTCTAGAAAGGGGCTAAACCTCTGCCCCAAAAAAGAGTTGTAAGTTGGAGAGTATCTTGTCTTGGCAGCTATTCAAGTTTTGAAGCCAATGGAGCCGAAGAAACTGTCGACACTGTGGCCGGGGATGGTGCCAAAGCAGGTACAATCATAGGAGCCAATGTCGGATCCATGGACGGCACCAAAGTCAGTGGTGCCGAAGTTGGAACCGAAATAGGGGTAAATATCATGAATGGCACCGAGGGAGAAAATACAGAGCCTGGTGCCGAAGAGGTGTGAGCCGAGGGTGCCGGCGAAGCATGGAGCCGACTTGGTTATGTAACTGACGGAGATGCAGGAACTGAGTGACTCCATTTTTCCTTATGCTTTTTGGTTTTTGGAGAGGTTGAGATCGCCAACCCAGATACAGCCTCCGAAAAAGGTATCTTGATTAAACCTTTTAAAATAACCTTATTTTTAAATTTTGCTAGTGTACGATTACTAAAACTAGCACAAATGTCACAGTCAGCTTTAATATGATCCACGCCCAAACAGTAGACACAACGAGCATGTGTATCCAAGTTAGGCATCTTATGTCCACACTTGTTACACTGTTTAAACCCCAACTTAGCTTTGTCTGACATAGTAAGGCAACAGACTATCGTATAGAAAAAAACAACATAAGGGAGAGAAAAAGGTGACAGAATACCAATGATGGTATTAAAAAAATACCACAAGTGGTAAGGAAGGGCCTGTCAAATGTAGGAGAGAGGAACAGTGCCAATAATGGTAGAAATTAAATTACCAAGGTAAAGGGTAGGGAATAGAATTAGGTTATACGCGACAGTGAGAAAAGTCTAAATTGACTAAAAATTTTGAAGAGAAACTCTTAAAATGACAATTTTCTATGTAGCTTTCAGAGAGATGGCTAGCACGTCTGACTAGGAATGTGACAAACGAGATCTGGTGTAACTAGGAGAGGGGCATTATGGGTAGGTCTTAGCTGAGAGTTTCTGGCTGGCACGAGCTTGGAAACGGCCGTATCAGTTCCCAGGATGGAACCGAAGTCCTAACAGTAATTAATTAACAAAGATTTACAAAATCAGATGGTATATTTGAACTGCCTGTAGGATGACCTGCAGATTGATGGCTATTTCTGCATGCCTGAAGAGCTAATCTGCAAAGAAGGTAAGACCTCATGCTGCCTTGATTGCTGATACACCACATGACTGTGGTGTTGTATGTATAAACCTTCAAAGGACCTGGGACCCAGAGTGCATGGAAAGCCTGAAGGGCCAGAATGAGATCTCTCATTTTCTTCATGTTGATGTGATCCACCCTCTGCTGAGAGGAGCAATGGCTCTGCACCTTCAGGATGTCTGAAGAGGCTCCCACCCCAGTTATGATGAGTCTGTGAAGAGTTCCTGAGACAGCTGAGGATACAGTGGATATAAACAGGTGTACACACCCCTGTTTAAATGCCAGGCTTTTGTGATATAAAAAAATTAGACCACAATAAATAATTTCAATACTTTTCCCACCATTAACGTGACCTATAACCTGTACAATTCAATTGAAAAACAAATCTGTTAGGGTAAAAAATATAGAAAATACAAAAATGTACAATAAGCTGGTTGCATAAGTGTGCACACCCTTAAACTAATACTTTGTTGAAGCACCTTTTGATTTAATTACAGCATTCTGCTTTCTTGGGTACACACCCACCATCAATTAATGAGATTTTGATTAACAATCACATGTGATCTGATGAAGTCTGTGATACTATTGACGAAAACATACTGGTATATGTCAGTTTTTATGCTGTGTTTATTGCAGCCGGTTGAGTGGTACATTATTTCAATAAACAAATATACAAAGCATCAAAGGGCTCTCATTGTTGAAAGGTATCAGTCAAGAGAAGGGTACAAAAAAAATTCTGCAGCATTGGATATGCCATGGAATACAGTAAAGACAGTCATCAAAAAGTGGAGAAAATATGGGACAACAGTGACATTGCAAAGAGCTGGACGTCCCTCCAAAATTGATGAAAAGACAAGACAAAAACTGGTTAGAGAGGCTGCCAAGAGACCTACAGCAACACTGAAGGAGCTGCAGGAATTTCTGGTAACTATTGGTTGTGTACTACATGCATAGCCGGCGTTAGGCACCCGCGAATCCCGCGGCCTCGGGGAGCCCCCGATTACTTACCCGCAAATAAGGGCCCCGATAGTCTGACTGGCATTTACGTTACTTCAGCTCGGCTCCTCGTGGATGTCTAGCTGCTCCATCATCCTCATCCGCGGGTTACTTACTAGTCCAACCGGCGTGTACTTTGCTTCGGCTCGGCTCCTCATGGACATCTAGCTGCTCCGTCGTCGCGAAACTGCATTTCCGTTTTCCCGATTTTTTTTTTTTTTGATTGGCTGGCAAGCTGCACTCAATCAGGTCCGCTCGCTGAAACAGGGGATCTGATTGGTTGCAGCAGCCTGCGAACTAAGTCCCTTTGTGGTTTTTTTTTTTTTGATTGGCTGGCAAGCTGCACTCAATCAGGTCCGCTCGCTGAAACAAGGGATCTGATTGGCTGCAGCAGCCTGCGAACTAAGTCCTTGTTTTTTTTTTTGTTTTTTTTAAGTAGGAAGTGATGAAGCAAGGACCTGATTGGTCCTTGCAAATCACTTCCTGCACAAACTGCCTTTAAAAAGGCACCTGCAGCTAATAAGGATCACTTCTCTTGTTTTTCAACAGAGGAGTGTTTCTTATCAGCAGCAGAGTGATCGAGCGTGTTTGGGCCAGCGTGAGGACGGACAGCAGGAACGGATCAGCGGTGGATCAAGCCTTTGCAGCGTGGTTTGTGGATTATACTCTTTTAAACTGTCCTTTTAAGGGCAACTTCTGAAAACGTCTGACAAACTGTCCTTTTAGGACAACTTTTGAAAAGGTCTGAAAAACTGTCCTTTAAGGGCAACTACAAAGGGACTGAGTGGTCTGAGGAAGGTAAACAGAGCAGGTGAGCCTTCAGTCGTGAAGAGGGAGCAGAGTATTGGAAGCAGCCTTCTGTTGAAAGCAAAAAAGGTAAGTTTTGGGGTTTAGTTATAACTTTATTTTTTGTGGGGGGTGGGTGATTTTTTATTTTTTTTTTGTTCATATTTCTTGTGTTTGTGCATATTTCGTACTAAGAGGTTTGGGGGAGTGTGGGCTGCGGTTGCATTAGTTTTATTTTAGTTTTGTGTACAGTTTTTGTGCTCGGAGGTTTGGGGGGGTGAGGACTGTAGTGGTACTAGTTTTATTTTGGGGCTGTGGTTGTATTAGTTTTATTTTGGTACTGTGTAGAGTTTTTGTCCTGAGAGGGTGGGGGTCAGGTTGTGGTTGTACCAGTTTCGTTTTATGTCTGTGTGCTGGTGGTAAAAGGATGGGTGGTGAGAGGCTGTGGTTATAGCAGTTTTACTATACTCATTTTACTATACTCACTTTACATTTGTTTTCTGGATAGTGTAGGATAGAATCCATTTTCAGTGGATGCCCAGGAAGAAATGCTTTTAGTATATGTGCTAGAAATATGTAAAATAATTTGGCTTCTGTTTATATGAGGGACAACATAAGGGAATGTGAAGTGTAATATACATTTAATTTTAATTGCCGATTCGTTAGGAAAGTGTATAACTTATTTGGAGCAAGAGGATTTTGTTTTGGCAGTATCTATGCTGTATATGTAAACGGTAGAGAGAATGGGATAGGGGTGATGAAAAGGAGGGGAGATAAATAATGGGACAGAGAAGGATATTGTAGTTGGCTAGAGCAGGGGTAGGTGGGCAGTCTTGTGGGCTAGAGCAGGGATAGGTGGGCAGTCTTGTGAGATGCTGCTGTCTAAGTCAATAGTATTGGGTGTATGGGGTAAGTGGCAAGTAAAATATTGGTTGAGAATGAATGCATTCCTCTAGGAGTTTAGGTAGCAGGGGAAGAATTGCTCTTGGCCTATAATTTAAGTTCGCTCAAGCTTCCACCTTTGTGCAAGGGTATAATGTATATTTTCCAGATGGTTGACTGACTGCTCAGTAATGGATCTTTGTATTCGGATAAGAACTGGCTTCAACTGCTACTTTTTGAAACTGTTGGTAGATTGTCAACTGAATTTGTAGTAAGTTTTCAGTTTTTTTACACATTTGTTAAACGCTGTTCTGCTATCTAGGTTTATAGTACTGTTTTACACTATCCCTGCTGTTGCACCTTGTTCTGTAGTTTTTGGCTGTTTGAATTGTGCTGAGAGGTTAGGAGGTTGATGGGGCATGTACGTTGCTTAAAATGCATAATGTTGGGAGGGTGGTTTGCAGCTGTGAGAATGTTGCTGTTGAAGGCATAGATGTTTTGAATGTATACTAATGCAAGCCTTGTGAACTACTATTGCATATAACTTCAATGTTCTAATCACTGATGCAATGACTGCAATGTTTTCGTTGTCCGTACTTAATGTGTTGAAAGTTTGGGAGTGTGGTTAGGACCTGTGAGAATGTTGTAGTGTTCAGTGTTTGACTGGAGCCTTTTAATGGGGTCATGTAATAGGACATTGTTAATGCTATGCCTATGTTTTTGTTTTCACTTTATCCAGGATTATTAGCATCGCGGGGGTTTCTGCAGAATGTACTAGTATCTTAATGCATGCTAATGCAAATACTGTTCTGTTAAGGGTTATAGTACTGCTTAAATATCCCTAGTGTTACAGCTTGTTCCGAGTTATTTTTAGCTGTTTGGATTATGTAATTTAGAATATGCTGGTACCTGTACATTGTTTAAAAAGCCCAATGTTGGGAGAGTAGTTAGTGGCTGTGAGAATGTTGCAGTGTTCAATGTTTGCCTGAAGTTTTTTAATGTGGGGCCACACACACTAAAGCACATTGTTAATGCTACGCCTATGTTGCATGCTGATGCAAATACTGTTCTGTCGAGGGAATTAGTACTGCTTAAATATCCCTAGTGTTACAGCTTCTTCTGAGTTATTTTTGGCTGTTTGGATTATGTAATTTGGAGGATGATGGAGCCTGATATCTTAATACATGCTAATGTAAACACTGTTCAGCTGTCTAGGTTTATAGTACTGTTTAACTATCCCTGATGTTACGCCTTGTTCTGCAGTTATTATTGACTGTCTGAATTATGCTCTTTGGAGGTTGAGAGAACTTGTGCATTGTTTACCATGCCTAATGTCAGGAGGGTAGTTAATAGCTGTATGAATGTTGTAAAAGGTGTGGATGTTCGAATGTATACAAATGCACACCCTGTTATGCTACTATTGTTTACCAACAATGTACTGATGCAATGGCTTACCTTTTATCACTGTCCGTACTTATTGTGTTGAAAGGTTTGGAGTGTGGTTAGGGCCTGTGAGAATGTTGCAGTGTCCATTGTTTGCTTGGAGTATTTTTAATAGGGGGTCACAGACTGTAAGCACATTGTTTATGCTATGCCTTTTTGTTTTCACTTCATCCAGAATTCTGCCTAGACTTGGGGGGGGGTTAAGAATTCCGCAGAATGTACTGATATCTTAATGCCTGCTAATGCAAACACTGTTCTGCTATCTGTTTATAGTGCTGTCTAACAAACTGTTCTTCATATGCTTTGTTGCAATGACTTATTTTTATGGTCCATAGCTATTGAAAGTTTGGGAGTGTGGGTAGGGCCTGTGAGAATGTGGCAGTGTCCATTGTTTGGAGTTTTTTTTGTAATGGGGAGTATCAGACTGTAAGCACATTGGTAATTTTTTTCACTTTGTCCAAAATTGTGCCGAGATGGGGGGGGTAAGAATTCCACAGAATGTACTGATGTAATGCATACTACTGCAAACACTGCTCTGCTATCCAAGTTTTTTGGCTGTCTGAATTAAGTTGACAATTTTAGGAGGTTGACGGGGCCTGTGAAAATTGTGTCCAGATGTTTGTTTTTTAGCCTGTTCTCTCTCAGTGATTGCATAGCACAATGTGGACAGCTGAGGCTACTAACAGAAATGGACTTCTGGTTTCATACTCTCCACGTAATGCATGGTACATTCCTTAGATTTATGCTTTTGTACACTGATCCTGTGCTAAGAGGGGTTGTGGGAATGTCAGTCTCCCAGTCTGTGTGCCACTTCATCCTTCACACATGAGGTTGTCTAGCAAATCCATGATTTCACTCCTTTGTTCAAAAAATTATTTTGATTTGTTCAAGTCTGCTAAGAGATTGAGAGGGATTGGGCATGTGTAGTCTGTATTGTACCGTAACATTTGTCTTGCCTCAATTTGGTGTGTTCTCCTTCAAACTTGTGCCTCTCCTAGTCATTAGTTCTTTCAGACTTTAGTCTAAGAAGCTTGTAATATCAATCTTTTGCATCATCTGTGGCCACTTCACATGTTTAGGGGGATGACAGGAGAAGAATTGTGTAGAAAAAGCTGACGTTCACCTCTAGTGATAGATATCTAACATGAAACTGTAACCTGGGCCTCTCATTACTTGTTTGTGCCTACTGGTTAGTCATTTTTCAGTCTTTCTGCCTGCAGTGCAATAGACTGTCAATGAAAGCCATTAAGCATTTTTAATAACAGTATGACCAAAGGACTCTGTATATGTAGTAATTCTGCTTTACTTCCATTCCCAGTTAGAGATGAAGCACACATATTTGTCAGGAGCAGCAAAAGAAAGCTTCAGCAGCAGAGAAATGAGGATGCAAAGAGACAGGGTTCCATTATGAAATTTTTCTGTGACTCATCAGTGAGGGAGATTCAGGAAAAAGTCTGCCTTCAGGACAACACAATGGTTTTGCATTACAGTCTGACCACTGTGAGGCCAGCATCCTTTCACTAGAAAGTAACAACCTTCTTGCGGCCACACCACAGGCTACTTCCTGTGGACCTACAGCCATTACCATGGGTGAAAGCACGGCAGCAAATGCAGACTCACCTGAGGTGTTGCCTGGATCACCAGACTTTGATACAGAAGGAGCCCATACTTCCATAGTGACAGATGTGGCCTATGACTTGCAGGGAGTGTCGGGTACATCTTTGGAGGATCTAGGGACTTGGCCAGACTTGATTAAGGATGAGTTTAGGGTAGCTGCCATTCAGCATGGACCTGTGCAAGTGGTGTTAACACAGTTCCCAGTCAATGAGCAGAAAAGAAGATTTACATCTGAGAACTACTTCCATGTGCTGCCTAATGGAGCGAGAGCAAAACGCACTTGGCTGACATACTCGGTCTCAAAGGATGCACTGTTTTGCTTTCCATGCAAATTGTTTGGACATTCTAACCATCTTCTCAGGTCAGGTGGTTACAAAGCATGGAGAGATGTCCAAAGCTTTACACAGCCATGACAGAGCGCCAGAGCATATGGCATGCATGATGAAGTGGAAGGAACTGGACAACAGAATAAAGAGTAGGCAGACTATGGATGATAAGAGGCAAGCAGTGGTTGAAAAGGAGATAACTCACTGGCATGGTGTGTTAGAACGCATTATTGCTGTTGTCCAGTACTTGGCAGAACGGAACATGGCATTCCGTGGTACAACTGATGCCCTGGACACCTATGGCAATGGCAACTTCTTAGGTCAAGTGCAACTTTTGTCACAGTTTGACCCTGTTATGGCTGAACATTTGCATCGTATTCGTAATAAAGAGATAATGGATCACTATCTTGGGAAGGACATACAGAATGAAGTTATCCAGTTGATTGCAAATGCTATCTTAAGGATCATAGTAGGGAAGGTGAAGGACACTAGGTACTTTTCTGTGATTCTTGATTGCACGCCAGATATCAGCAATCAAGAGCAAATGACTGTAGTAGTTCGGTATGTGGACATTTCACAGACTGTAGCCACAGTTGAGGAACATTTTCTGGGATTTGTGCCTGTGAATGACACAACTGGGGCAGGACTGACAGAAGCTCTTCTTCAGACTCTTCAAAATCATCAACTGGACATTAATGACTGTCGAGGACAAGGATATGACAATGGCAGCAACATGAAGGGAAACAGCTGGACTGCAGGCCCGGATAAAACAGATGAATTCAAGGGCTTTTATGTGCCATGTGCCTGCCATAATTTAAATCTTATAGTTAGTGATGGAGCACATTCATCAGTACAGGCAGTGTCATTCTTTGGATGTCTGCAGAACATTTACGTACTCTGTTCAGCATCAACAAACAGATGGCAGATCTTAAACGGCACACAAATGTCACTGTGAAGCCACTGTCGGAGACTCGCTGGGAATGCAGGATAGACTCTGTCAAGGCAGTAAGTTTTCAGTTGAAGGAACTCATTGAGGCATTACAGGAGATAGGGCAAGCAGTCCGTACAAATGATGCTGCAACATATCAACAAGCAAGAGGACTGTGCTCAGAACTTATGTCATACCAGTTCATTGTATGTTTAGTGGTTTGGTATGATGTGCTGACAGAGGTAAATCGTGCAAGCAAAGTTCTGCAGAGTCCATCTGTTGATATTTCAACATGTGTCAAAGTGCTGGCATCCACTATGGACCTGCTTAAGAATTACAGAGAAACAGGATTTCAACATGCCATGGGCGAAGCCTCCAAGATAGCAGAAGAACTGGATGTTGGCACCACATTTCAAGAAAAGAGACGAAGGAAAGTAAAACGGTTCTTTGACTATGAAGGAGAAGATGAGACTGTACAGGATCCAGCGATAAAATTACGTGTAGAGTTCTTCAATGTGCTGCTGGACACAACAATCCAATCGTTTACTGACCGGTTTCAGCAGCTTTCCGAGTTTGATAAGGCCTTTGGATTTTTATCAAATATTAAAGCCTTGAGTGATGTTGCAGAAGACACACTGCTGCAACACTGCAAGGCTCTGAAAGAACAACTGACTGACAGAATAAGTGGCCACTGTGATATTGATGACTCTGACCTTGGACACGAACTTAAAAGCCTTTCTCGAATGATTGATAATGAATCGTCACCACTGACTGTGTTAAATTTCCTTATTCGCAACCACTTGCAAGACATATATATAAATAAGAAGTTATGTACCTACCATAACGTTCCATGTTAGTTGTCTTCTCTCGCCTTCTTTCTTGCTTGATGGGTTCGGAGCCGATCCTCGGCTCCGACTCGGCACTTGCTTTAGCTCGAGAACTCCTTTTACCAGCTCGAGGCAGCCCCATATCCCATGATGCAAGGCGGTAAGTACCCAGATCTCGTTTGTTGACAAAGGGCAATAACACCAAGCAAAAAATACTTCCCAAAGGAAGAAGAAACTTACAGATGGAAAAAGGACCAGGTCTGAATGGTCCTTAGTATAATAGTTTCTTATACAAGGTCTGTCCAGGCCAGGGGGAAGGAGGGAGGGTCGCAAGAAAGAAGGCGAGAGAAGACAACTAACATGGAGCGTTATGGTAGGTACATAACTTCTTAATGTTAAGTTGTCAATCTCGCCTTCACTCTTGCTTGATGGGACCGCGTCCTAGCACCTCTATCCTGGGTGGCTCAATGGAACAAACTCTTGAGGACTGTAGAGCCAAAACTGGCTCTGTCCCTGGAGGCCAAGTCCAATTTGTAATGGGAAACAAAAGTGTGAGGAGTGGCCCAAGTGGCCGCCGCACAAATAGTGTCCAAAGGAAGTCTAGCTTGAAAAGCTGTAGAAGTAGCTAAACTCCTAGTTGAATGTGCTTTAGGTTTTGAGCACAGCTGTTTTCCCCTGAGTGTATAAATTTCAGTGATGACCGAAGAAAGCCATCTGGACAAAGTCACTTTAGAAACAGGAAGGCCTTTTTATTATCCGCATAGGAAACAAAAGTTGATCAGATTTTCTAATTTTTTGTTCTATCCAAATAATATCTAAGTTGACGGTGGACGTCAAGATAATGTAGCTTTTGTTCAGCTCTATCTGAATAGTTAGGAAAAATACAGGAGATCAATGGATTGATTCAGATTGTTCTTTGAAGCGACTTTAGGTAAAAGGATGGATTAGTTCTCAAAGATACTCTGTCTTTGTGAAAAATCAAATAGGGGTCGAACCGAAAGAGCATGAAGTTCAGACACCCTCCTGGCAGATGTAATAGCCACTAGGAATAAAGTTTTCCAAGAAAGATATTTCAGGGAACAAGAAAAAGCTGGCTCGAAGGGGGGAAGGATCAAGGATGTCAGCACTAAATTTAGATCCCACTGAGGAGGAGGATTCCTGATTGGAGGCTTTAGTAGGAAAATTCCTTTCAAGAAGGCCCTGCAGAGCCTATGGGACATAATATTATGATCTGCTATCCCGACATGAAAATTAGAAATAGCAGCCAATTGAACTCTGACTGTGGAAGAAGAGGAGCCTGCATGAAAAATCTCTGCTAAGAAGTCCAGAACTGCCTGAACAGGGGCAGTAAAAGGATCAATATTTTGGGCCTTAGCCCAATAAGAGAAACGTTTCCATTTGCTTGTATAAATCCTCCTGGTAGAGGATTTTAGTGAAGCTACTATAATATCTCTAACTGGGTTAGAGATCAAAGGAAGCCTGGCTAAGGAAGGAAGTGGAGCAACCATGCTGTGAGGTTGAGAGAAGGGATTGACCGGTGCAGCTGACCGGATTGGTGAATCAGTAGATCTGGCACTGGGTCCAGATGCCACGGCTGCACCAAAAGGTGATGATGGAGGAACGGGAACCAAACTTGTCGAGGCCAGTAAGGGGCAATGAGAATCAATTTGGCTCTCAAAGCGGTAGCTTTCTGGATCACCTGAGGGATCAGAGGAAATGGAGGAAGGCATAAAGAAGTCCCTGGGGCCAATCCTGGGTCTGAGCGTCTCGGGGATGGCCTGATAGAGGGAAGAGGCTGAAGAAGTCTGGACATTTGCTGTTTTGGGGAGTAGCAAAAGATCGCAACATGGACGACCCCATTCCAGAAAAATCTCTTCCGCTATAGATTGCTTGAGAGACCACTCGTGAGGCATGAGGATAGCTCTGCTCAATCTGTCCGCTATAATGTTGGTTTTCCCAGGGATATGCGTTGCTACCAGAAACCGATGAGAGGAGATCGCCCATTGCCAAAGTCTGAGCGCTTCTCGACACAAGGGGTAGGACTTGGTTCCGCCCTGTTTGTTGATATACCAAACTACAGACATGTTGTCTGTGTGGACTGCAATTGTCCCTACGGGAAGAAAGTCGTTGAGGGCTTGCAGCGTTAAAAGCACTGCTCTCATCTCCAGGACATTTATGTGCAGATGGTACTCGAGCAGTTGCCACGTCCCATGAACCATCCTGCCCTGATAATGACCCCCACCCGATCAGGGAGGCATCCGTGGTGACAGTGGCTATCGGGACGGGGTACAAAGCACCTGCCTTGGTGAACCTGAGGCGATGTGATCCACCAAGCAAGATGCTGTTTGCATGTCTGTGTCACCAGAATCTGGTGACGCATTGGGAAGTTGCTGGTATGACCACTGTGTGAACAGCATCCACTGAAGGAGGCGCATGTAGAATCGAGCCAGGGAAGAAGAGTAATGGCCGCAGCCATGAGACCTAATACCTTTAGAACCATTCTGGCCTGTACTTTCTTGCTGGCCAGAATGATCCTGACATGAGTCTGAATGTCTGAAACTCTTTGTTCTGTAAGGGTAGCTGACATCCGAACAGTGTCTAAGTTTGCGCCTATGAAGGTAATAGACTGGCAGGGCGATAAGGATGACTTTTCCAAGTTGATTGAGATGCCTAAATGAGAACAAAGGTCTATTGTGTAATCCCTGGCTTGTATAAGCTGATGCCTGGTGGTGGCTGACAGGAGCCAGTCGTCGAGATACGGAAACACCTGGAATCCTTGGCGTCTCAGGTGAGCCGTGACCACTGCCATGCATTTGGTGAACACTCTGGGGGCTGTAGTGAGACCAAAGGGCAGGGCTCTGAACTGGAAGTGACTGGACCCCAGCCGAAAGCGGAGAAATCTCCTGGAGCGTCTGTGAATTTTGATGTGATAGTACGCATCCAGAAGATCTATTGAGCACATCCAGTTGTCCTTCTGTAAGAAGGGCAGAATTGACTGAAGAGTGACCATTGAATCTTGTCTTCCTGACAGACTTGTTGAGTCTGCTGAGATCCAATATTGGTCTCCAGTCTCCCGTCTTTTGGGGACCAAAAGAACCTTGAGTAGATTCAGGCTCTGAATGGTCTATTGTAACTGGCTGAATGGCTCTTTTGCAGTAGTTTTGCGATTTCTAACTCTGCAATGTCCCTTAGACCGGTGGTACATCTGGAAGGGAACTTGAGGGGAAGGGACTTTCCTCGAAAGGAATTATGTAACCCTTGGATATGATCGACTGTACCCATCTGTCTTGAGTGAGGGAATGCAAGGCTTCTGGGTACAGTGATAATCTTCCCCTGACTGCCTCCAAGGAGGGACAGCCGGGCAACACCTCAGGGATGCTGAAAGGGCTTATGACAGAGAGGCTCCCTGTTTCCCTGGTTCTTGGGACTCCCTCTGCATCTAGAGCGGCGTCTGTTGTTGTTACCCCTCTGCCTCTAGGGGTAAACTGACCACGTGAATCCGGCGTGACTCCTTGAGATTTATGGAACCACATCTTCCCACCCTTCTGTCCTTTGGGATAAGGCCTAGAAGGGGTGGAAAAACGGACTCCAACAGCAGAAAGAGTCTTGCCGTCCTGCTCACACCTGGTCAAGGTTTCCTTCACCTGAGGGCCAAACAAAGCTGACCCATCAAAGGGAGAATTTGTGAAGGACGCCTTAAAGGGATCCAAAAATCACATAGCCGCATCCAGGCTTGGCGTCTAAGAGCCACACCTGTGCCTGCGGCTCTACCGCTCCATCCGCAGCATAAGATATTAGCCGCATGGAGGAGTTAGCAATAGAATTGAGGGTTCCTAGCTGCGAAGCAATCTTTTCTTGAGCCCCTGCAGCTGTAGGATCCTGAACTACTTCTCCCAGCTCCTTCAGGATATCTCTTTGGAGTCTGGTGAAGTGACATAGGTAATTCAGCGAGCATAGCAAAGGTCGCTGAGGAAAACATCCGCCACTGTACCTATCCATGGTCCTAGAGTCCTTATTAGGAGGATGGACGGGCACGGAAGGATCTGCAAGTTCTTTTGGTGGCCGCAGCCACCACCATGGCATCAGCGGGGACACCCTTGGTAAGGAATTGTTTGTCACTAGGGGCAGTGATAAATTTAGAAGGCCTCCTAGGGACTGGCTCTACAGAGTCAGGAGCTGCCCACGCCTTTCGTGCAATAACCTGCATAAGGGGGTCGAAGGCGGAGACACCCAGGAGGTGGAGGGCCGAGATCCAAACGCCTCTAGGTATACTGACTCATCCTCAGAGGGATTGTTGGTGGGCCAGTTTCCCCTCTGTTTCAGAAGTTCTAGGATGTCTGAGAAGGAGACATCCTCAGAGGGGATCTAGGGGATCCCTCTGACTCATCAAAGTCAGTATCCAGTGACAGACTCGGGAGTCTACATGCTTCCTCTTACAAGTCCTCTTCCTAGGAGGATCTCCCGAAACATCAGGAGAATCCTCGGAAGAGGGAAATTCCCAATGGGGAAACCTGAGGCGGAGGATCTCTGGGTCCTGTAGCAAGAGAAGTGGCAGAGATGTCAACAGGTACTATAGAGGGAGGAGCTACGGAACAGACTGCTGACTGATACCAGTGGCCAGTACACTCTTCATCACCTCGAATGCTCCCCTCCCAGGCAGGTCCGAGAGAACCCGCTCAAGAGCTAGGAACTCCAGGGACCACCGAAGGGAAGTCTCGAGGCAGATGTCGGAGCCGAGCTCACCAAGGCCGAGGCTCCAAGGGAAGAGCGGGCTCGGACAAGGGTCCGATGCCACTCACCCCTCGGAGGAGACCATGGAAGCCCGACCACGAATCCCTCTAAGGAAGAGGAGATAAGAGTAGAGGCTGAAGGAACAGAAGGGGTATCCGTCCTCCAGCCGTAGCAGTAACCATGCCCGAAGACTCCAACTCCAAGCTCTGGGGTAGAGTTGAAGGAGGAACTGTAACGGGGTGTGGGCCAACAGTCGTCTGCTGAGACGGACTGTGTAACATTTGGGTCAGTACCTGTGACTTGAGTAATCTACTGACCACTCTCTAGGTCATGATCTGACAACCTGGATGACCTTGAAGATCGGCTCCGATGGCTCCGTTCCGATAGAAGAGGGGAAGCCGCAGCCGAAAGCATCGGCTCCAAGCAAGGAGACCGCGACCTCTTCCTGGAATGAGCCACCGGAGCCGATACTATAGATCCTGTCGGCGCCGACTTCCGAGCCGACAGAACGCCGATGTATCGGCTCCAGCCGGAGCCGATACAGCCACCAAAGTAACGGTGTCGGAGCCGATCGAGCCAACACCGATGCCTGTGCCACATGGGTGTCGGAACCGATCGGAGCCGACATCGTGACAATACAGATTCGGCACCGATAGCCATCGGTGCCGAAAGCTGTCAAGCCAGAATCGGCTCCAGCCGAGCCGATCTCGACTCAATGCAGTCGGAGCCGAGGCCGCAGGCTTAGATACAGAAGCCTGGGCCTTGGCAGGTTTTGTTGATTTTGGTGGAGCCGACTTAGCCGGAGAGCCCTCCGGCTTAAGAAGGCCCCTAAGAATCAACTTATTACGCCTCTCCTGCAGGACTCTCTGGCTGAAGGAGTGACAAATAGCACAGGAGTCCTGCAGGTGAAGAGGGCCCAGACAATACAGGCAAGAAGTGTGACCGTCTGTCAGAGACATCTTCTGACAGCACGAGTCACACTTCTTAAAACCTGAGACCCTCTCCTTTGACATGGTGCCGAAAAACACAACACACAGACACACCAGTCAAAAATAAAATTAAACAAAATTCAAAAGGTATTCTATAAAAACCAACACACACACCCTAACAGGGGGATGGGATAGGAAAATTGACTAACAAAAATTAAAAGAGACAGGAATTTCTGTCAGAAAGGGTAGAAAAATAAACTTAAACTATCAATAAATTAGTTTTAGATTAAAAAGGGGCTTGAAAAATCACAAATGTGAACAACTTACCAGGAGCTGGTAAAAAGAAGACCTCCTAAGCGCGCAAGCGAGATCTGGGTACTTACCGCCTTGCATCATGGGATATGGGGCTGCCTCGAGCTGGTAAAAGGAGTTCTCGAGCTAAAGCAAGTGCCGAGTCGGAGCCGAGGATCGGCTCCGAACCCATCAAGCAAGAATGAAGGCGAGATTGACAACTTAACATTACTTATGTTTCAATGCGCATTTATTTGACTGCACCTGTTACAGTGGCTACTGCAGAACGCAGCTTTTCTAAGTTGAAACTCATAAAGACATACCTGCGTTCGTCAATGAGTCAGGAGAGACTTTCAGGCTTAGCTGTGCTCTCAATTGAGCATGAAGTGGGACGAAGTGTATCACATGGCAGCCTCATTGAAGATTTTGTCCGGAAGAAAATTCGTAAGATCCCAGTAAAACTGTAGATTAGGTATGTGCTCATATTTCCTTTCCAGTAATCTTTTATAATGCTGTCAGGCAGTAATTTCAGGTAGTACCTTAGTCTGGCTTGTATGCTGTGTATTCACTGTTTTTGTTTACGTTCCTCCAACAGGTAGGACCATGAGGATGGAACTAGCAGGATGTTAGGCAAAGGCAGCTAGGATCAGCTGGACTCGGAGTGGCAGGACTTGTCAGGAGCAGAAGGACTCGTGTGGAATGAAGGGTAGTGGCAGGACTCATCAGGATGGTATGACAGTTGGGAGCAGCAAGACTCTTCAAGGGCTAGGACAGAAGCGAAGGAAGAACAGACAAGTGGCAGCACAGTTGGGAGCAGCAAGACTCTTCAAGGGCTAGGACAGAAGCGAAGGAAGAACAGACAAGTGGCAGCAGTCAGAAGCTGAAGAGGTAAATGCATATGGAAGATGAATGCCACTTTGGTATTCATCTTTTTCTTTCTGGGTTTGAGTCTGCCTGTGTCAGACTTACTAATCCCCATTACTCTCATGTGCATGGGTTTGAGTCTGCCTCAGGCTCAGTAATCCCCATGGCTTTCCCTTGTATGTTGTCTGTAGTCTTTTCTGTGTCCCATAGCTGTGTTGTGTACATCTGCAGTGTGACTGTTCATGTCAGTAATTGTGTGGGTGTTAATGTTCAGTCTTGCTGTAGTGCTGTCTTATCATGTGTGTGGGAGTCTGTGTCTCTGTCTCGGGGTCAGTCTGTGTGTGTGTGTGGGTCTGTGTCTCTGTCTCTGTGTGTGGGAGTGTGTGTGTGTGAGTGTGAGTGTGTGTGTGTGTGTGTGTGTGTGTGTGTGTGTGTGGGGGAGACTGTGTGTGTGGGAGTCTCTGTATCTGTCTGTCTGTGTGTGGGAGTCTCTGTGTGTATGGGAGTCTCTGTGTGTGTGGGAGTCTCTGTGTGTGTGGGAGTCTGTCTGTGTGTGTGTGTGTGTGTGTGTGTGTGTGTGTGTGTGTGTGTGTGTGTGTGTGGAGTCTCTGTCTCTGTGCGTGCAGTCTCTGTCTCTGTGTGTGTGTGGGAGTCTCTGTCTCTGTCTGTGTGTGGGAGTCTGTGTCTCTGTCTCTCTGTGTGTGGGAGTCTGTGTCTCTGTCTCTCTCTGTGTGGGAGTCTGTGTCTCTGTCTCTCTCTGTGTGGGAGTCTGTGTCTCTGTCTCTCTCTGTGTGGGAGTCTGTGTCTCTGTCTCTCTCTGTGTGGGAGTCTGTGTCTGGGAGTCTGTGTACCTCTGTGGGTCTGGCTACCTTGATGCGGTACAGAGGCTTGTCGTAATGTAACAACATTGCTACTAAAAGCCAGTCAATGTGGGTGTCTTTGGGGAGTCAGTATAGGTGTCTGTGTACCTCTTTGGGACTGGATACCTTGATGCAGTACAGAGGCTTGTCATAATGTAACATTGCTACTAAATGACAGCTGTAGCTCTTTATCTCATGGCACAAAATCTGGACAAAGCCACAGATAATGGGTTTCCAGCCCCAAAGATCTGGGCAAATTTTAAATATTGCTGTTATAAACTGAATGTTAGAATAAAAGGTCTTGCCATAGATGTTCTGAAGGGTATAAACTGAAATGCCTGTCATTTAATGAATTCAGTCATCAATTTTTGCCACAAAAAAATCCAGAAAACTCTAAATTGAGGAACAGACCAAACAAGAGTCACATCTGGACATTCTTTGAAAATCTGGGCAGTTGAGTATCCAGTCAGTGTCTGCATCTGTGAGTGGCAACCTTGCTGTGGTACAGGGATTTCATAATGTCACATGGTACTCGATGCCAGTCAGTGTGTGCACCTGTGAGTTGCTACCTTGTCATGTGCACCTGAGTCACTACCTTGCTGTGGTACAGGGGTTTATCAGGATTGTAACATTGGCACTAAATGCTAGTCAGTGTGTGCACACCTGTGAGTAGCTACCATGCTGTGGTACAGGGGGGTTGTCTTAGTGCAACATTGGTATTAAGTGTCAGTCAGTGTGTACCTGTGATTAGCTACCGTACTGTAGTACAGAAGTTTATCATAATGTAACCTTGGTACTAAATGCCAGTCTGGGCTTGGCACATACATTCTTAATGATCTGAATGTAGTGACACTAGTGGTTAAATGGTGCTGGATGAGCTTGACAGGGAAGGAGGTGCAATAGCAATGTGGTCACGCTTCATGTTCTCTTGAGTAGGGCCCCCAACTTGAACCTTGCTGGGGGCCCCCAAAATGCTAGCACCGGCCCTGCTACATGTGAAAACAATCTCCTGTATTCTCCAAATGTCTGGACTGTGGGGTATGGTTGCAAGACGGAAGCCTTTTCTTACACAGAAAAACATCCAGGCCCAGCTAAAATTTACAAAACAATCAAGTCTCCGAAAAGCATGTGGGAAAATGTGTTATGGTCTGATGAGACCAAGGGTGAAATTTTTGGCCACAATTCCAAAAGGTACGTTTGGCGCAAAAATACTTTGCATCACCAAAAGAACACCATCCCTACAGTGAAGCATGGTGTTGGCAGTATCATGCTTTGAGGTTGCTTTTCTTCAGCTGGAACTGGGCTTTAGTCAAGGTGGAGGGCATTATGAACAGTTCCAAATACCAGCCACTTTTGGCCCAAAACCTTTAGGCGTCTGCTAGAAAACTGAAGATGAAGAGGAATATCACCTTTCAACATGACAATGACCCCAAGCACACATCCAAATCAACAAAAGAATGGCTTCACCAGAAGAAAATTAAAGTTTTGGAATGGCCCAGCCAGAGCCCAGACCTAAATCCAATAGAAAATCTGTGGGGTGGCCTGAAGAGGGCTATACACAAGAGATGCCCTCACAATATGACAGATTTGGAGGGCTTTTGCAAGGAAGAGTGGACAAATATTACCACTTCAAGATGTGCCATGCTGATAGACTCCTACCCAAGAAGACTGAATGCTGTAATTAAATCAAAAGGTGCTTAACAAAGTATTAGTTTAGGGGTGTGCACACTTATGCAACCAGCTTATTGTACATTTTTTATTTTTTATATTTTTTTCCCTTAAAAGATTTGTTTTTCAAATGAATTGTACAGGTTATAGGTCACATTAAAGGTGGGAAAAGTTTGGAAATTATTTATTGTAGTCTAATTTTTTTTATATCACAAAAACCTGACATTTTAACAGGGGTGTGTACACTTTTTATATCCACTGTACCTACCGAATCCAGCACTGAAATTCCAATTTGAGACAAGGAAGCAGAGTATCGAGATGGTATAATGGGTAGAGGTGATGAAACCACACTGGTTTGACGTACCACTAAAACTTTCTCATATGAAGCCTGGCCCAGTGAAGCATGGGGATAGTGGAAGCCATGAAATCCAGAGCTCAGAGAAACTCCCTGGCAAGAAGAGAGGACAGGAGAAGCAAGGACAGAAGACAGCCTGTGAGGGACACAACCTTACAGGCAGGAAGAGATGCCAGTACTGGAACCTGCAAAAGAAAAACATGTTCTTGACATAGAGTCAATATTGACTTCTGAGGGATGACACTGAATACCAGGCTGTGCAACAAAAGCTGGGTAAAATGAAGATCCACCATGTGATGGAGCATGAAGCAAAAAATCATCCAGATAAGGAAATATTTAAATGCCCTTAAGCCTGCAAAACATGACGACAGGGGCTAGACATTTGTTGAATACCCCTGAAGCTGATGAAAGTCCAAAGGTCCAAGCAGAGAACTGAAAATGAGAGGAAGAAACACATATTTCCTGAATAGAGGGTTGATAGGAATGTGCAGGCAAGTATCCTTTAGATCCAAAGAAACTAGAAAGGCCTGAGGGGAGCAAAAGAAGAAACACAATCTGAACAGAGACCATTTGGAAGGAAATGCACTATGAAAAAGGTGTTCACAAAAGAAAGATTGAGGACATGACTCCAAGACCCCTCTTTCCTGGGGACTTGAAATATCTTGAAATAAAAACTCAAACTCCTCTCTGTTTCTGAAACCTTCTAAACTGTTCTTCATATGCTTTGTTGCAATGACTTATTTTTATGGTCCATAGCTATTGAAAGTTTGGGAGTGTGGGTAGGGCCTGTGAGAATGTGGCAGTGTCCATTGTTTGGAGTTTTTTTTGTAATGGGGAGTATCAGACTGTAAGCACATTGGTAATTTTTTTCACTTTGTCCAAAATTGTGCCGAGATGGGGGGGGTAAGAATTCCACAGAATGTACTGATGTAATGCATACTACTGCAAACACTGCTCTGCTATCCAAGTTTTTTGGCTGTCTGAATTAAGTTGACAATTTTAGGAGGTTGACGGGGCCTGTGAAAATTGTGTCCAGATGTTTGTTTTTTAGCCTGTTCTCTCTCAGTGATTGCATAGCACAATGTGGACAGCTGAGGCTACTAACAGAAATGGACTTCTTGTTTCATACTCTCCACGTAATGCATGGTACATTCCTTAGATTTATGCTTTTGTACACTGATCCTGTGCTAAGAGGGGTTGTGGGAATGTCAGTCTCCCAGTCTGTGTGCCACTTCATCCTTCACACATGAGGTTGTCTAGCAAATCCATGATTTCACTCCTTTGTTCAAAAAATTATTTTGATTTGTTCAAGTCTGCTAAGAGATTGAGAGGGAGTGGGCATGTGTAGTCTGTATTGTACCGTAACATTTGTCTTGCCTCAATTTGGTGTGTTCTCCTTCAAACTTGTGCCTCTCCTAGTCATTAGTTCTTTCAGACTTTAGTCTAAGAAGCTTGTAATATCAATCTTTTGCATCATCTGTGGCCACTTCACATGTTTAGGGGATGACAGGAGAAGAATTGTGTAGAAAAAGCTGACGTTCACCTCTAGTGATAGATATCTAACATGAAACTGTAACCTGGGCCTCTCATTACTTGTTTGTGCCTACTGGTTAGTCATTCTTCAGTCTTTCTGCCTGCAGTGCAATAGACTGTCAATGAAAGCCATTAAGCATTTTTAATAACAGTATGACCAAAGGACTCTGTATATGTAGTAATTCTGCTTTACTTCCATTCCCAGTTAGAGATGAAGCGCACATATTTGTCAGGAGCAGCAAAAAGAAAGCTTCAGCAGCAGAGAAATGAGGATGCAAAGAGACAGGGTTCCATTATGAAATTTTTCTGTGACTCATCAGTGAGGGGAGATTCAGGAAAAAGTCTGCCTTCAGGACAACACAATGGTTTTGCATTACAGTCTGACCACTGTGAGGCCAGCATCCTTTCACTAGAAAGTAACAACCTTCTTGCGGCCACACCACAGGCTACTTCCTGTGGACCTACAGCCATTACCATGGGTGAAAGCACGGCAGCAAATGCAGACTCACCTGAGGTGTTGCCTGGATCACCAGACTTTGATACAGAAGGAGCCCATACTTCCATAGTGACAGATGTGGCCTATGACTTGCAGGGAGTGTCGGGTACATCTTTGGAGGATCTAGGGACTTGGCCAGACTTGATTAGGGATGAGTTTAGGGTAGCTGCCATTCAGCATGGACCTGTGCAAGTGGTGTTAACACAGTTCCCAGTCAATGAGCAGAAAAGAAGATTTACATCTGAGAACTACTTCCATGTGCTGCCTAATGGAGCGAGAGCAAAAGCACTTGGCTGACATATTCGGTCTCAAAGGATGCACTGTTTTGCTTTCCATGCAAATTGTTTGGACATTCTAACCATCTTCTCAGGTCAGGTGGTTACAAAGCATGGAGAGATGTCCAAAGCTTTACACAGCCATGACAGAGCGCCAGAGCATATGGCATGCATGATGAAGTGGAAGGAACTGGACAACAGAATAAAGAGTAGGCAGACTATGGATGATAAGAGGCAAGCAGTGGTTGAAAAGGAGATAACTCACTGGCGTGGTGTGTTAGAATGCATTATTGCTGTTGTCCAGTACTTGGCAGAACGGAACATGGCATTCCGTGGTACAACTGATGCCCTGGATACCTATGGCAATGGCAACTTCTTAGGTCAAGTGCAACTTTTGTCGCAGTTTGACCCTGTTATGGCTGAACATTTGCGTCGTATTCGTAATAAAGAGATAATGGATCACTATCTTGGGAAGGACATACAGAATGAAGTTATCCAGTTGATTGCAAATGCTATCTTAAGGATCATAGTAGGGAAGGTGAAGGACACTAGGTACTTTTCTGTGATTCTTGATTGCACGCCAGATATCAGCAATCAAGAGCAAATGACTGTAGTAGTTCGGTATGTGGACATTTCACAGACTGTAGCCACAGTTGAGGAACATTTTCTGGGATTTGTGCCTGTGAATGACACAACTGGGGCAGGACTGACAGAAGCTCTTCTTCAGACTCTTCAAAATCATCAACTGGACATTAATGACTGTCGAGGACAAGGATATGACAATGGCAGCAACATGAAGGGAAAGCAGCTGGACTGCAGGCCCGGATAAAACAGATGAATTCAAGGGCTTTTTATGTGCCATGTGCCTGCCATAATTTAAATCTTATAGTTAGTGATGGAGCACATTCATCAGTACAAGCAGTGTCATTCTTTGGATGTCTGCAGAACATTTACGTACTCTGTTCAGCATCAACAAACAGATGGCAGATCTTAAACGGCACACAAATGTCACTGTGAAGCCACTGTCGGAGACTCGCTGGGAATGCAGGATAGACTCTGTCAAGGCAGTAAGATTTCAGTTGAAGGGAGTCATTGAGGCATTACAGGAGATAGGGCAAGCAGTGCGCACAAATGATGCTGCAACATATCAACAAGCAAGAGGACTGTGCTCAGAACTTATGTCATACCAGTTCATTGTATGTTTAGTGGTTTGGTATGATGTGCTGACAGAGGTAAATCGTGCAAGCAAAGTTCTGCAGAGTCCATCTGTTGATATTTCAACATGTGTCAAAGTGCTGGCATCCACTATGGACCTGCTTAAGAATTACAGAGAAACAGGATTTCAACATGCCATGGGCGAAGCCTCCAAGATAGCAGAAGAACTGGATGTTGGCACCACATTTCAAGAAAAGAGACGAAGGAAAGTAAAAGCGGTTCTTTGACTATGAAGGAGAAGATGAGACTGTACAGGATCCAGCGATAAAATTACGTAGAGTTCTTCAATGTGCTGCTGGACACAACAATCCAATCGCTTACTGACCGATTTCAGCAGCTTTCCGAGTTTGATAAGGCCTTTGGATTTTTATCAAATATTAAAGCCTTGAGTGATGTTGCAGAAGACACACTGCTGCAACACTGCAAGGCTCTGAAAGAACAACTGACTGACAGAATAAGTGGCCACTGTGATATTGATGACTCTGACCTTGGACACGAACTTAAAAGCCTTTCTCGAATGATTGATAATGAATCGTCACCACTGACTGTGTTAAATTTCCTTATTCGCAACCACTTGCAAGACATATATATAAATACTTATGTTTCAATGCGCATTTATTTGACTGCACCTGTTACAGTGGCTACTGCAGAACGCAGCTTTTCTAAGTTGAAACTCATAAAGACATACCTCGTTAGTCAATGAGTCAGGAGAGACTTTCAGGCTTAGCTGTGCTCTCAATTGAGCATGAAGTGGGACGAAGTGTATCACATGGCAGCCTCATTGAAGATTTTGTCCGGAAGAAAATTCGTAAGATCCCAGTAAAACTGTAGATTAGGTATGTGCTCATATTTCCTTTCCAGTAATCTTTTATAATGCTGTCAGGCAGTAATTTCAGGTAGTACCTTAGTCTGGCTTGTATGCTGTGTATTCACTGTTTTTGTTTACGTACCTCCAACAGGTAGGACCATGAGGATGGAACTAGCAGGATGTTAGGCAAAGGCAGCTAGGATCAGCTGGACTCGGAGTGGCAGGACTTGTCAGGAGCAGAAGGACTCGTGTGGAATGAAGGGTAGTGGCAGGACTCATCAGGATGGTATGACAGTTGGGAGCAGCAAGACTCTTCAAGGGCTAGGACAGAAGCGAAGGAAGAACAGACAAGTGGCAGCACAGTTGGGAGCAGCAAGACTCTTCAAGGGCTAGGACAGAAGCGAAGAAAGAACAGACAAGTGGCAGCAGTCAGAAGCTGAAGAGGTAAATGCATATGGAAGATGAATGCCACTTTGGTATTCATCTTTTTCTTTCTGGGTTTGAGTCTGCCTGTGTCAGACTTACTAATCCCCATTACTCTCATGTGCATGGGTTTGAGTCTGCCTCAGGCTCAGTAATCCCCATGGCTTTCCCTTGTATGTTGTCTGTAGTCTTTTCTGTGTCCCATAGCTGTGTTGTGTACATCTGCAGTGTGGAGGTGGTTATATGTAACATTTTTATTTATTGTGAGGGACAATTCTATAAACAGGTGACAGGAGTGGCTATGGGGGCAGCTTGTGCCCCCATTTATGCCAACTACGTTATGTCATTCTGGGAACAGGAATACATTTTTCAGAGTGAATATCAAGTCCATATTAGGCATTATACACATTTTTTGGATGACACATTCATTGTTTGGGAAGGTAGCATGGATAGGATGAATGCCTTTATTGAATCATACAGTGGATTTTCTTAAATTTACATATCAGTTTAGTAAAATGGAACTTTCCTATTTAGATGTAAGTTTGAAAATAGATCAAAATGGGAGTTGCTTAAATTCAGGTATTTATAGGAAAGCTATTTTCTCTAATTCGTATATTGACTATCAGAGCTGGCATCCCTACCATCAGAAAAAATCTATTGCTAAGGGTCAAATGGTTAGGGCTGCCAGAATGGTCAATGATTATCAGGAGTTTCTTAATGAATTAGAATTTATAATGGATATGTTTAAAAGAAGGGGTTACCCAGCCACCTTATGTATTACTATAAGGGATGAAATCATTTTAAAGTGAAATGGTGGTATTATAGAAGCCATCTTAAGATGGGGTCCCACCGCAACATCGGAAGATGGATTGTGTTTGGGTGAGCAAGAGAAGTGCGTTGTCAACAAATATATTTTATAACTACATTCAACCACAATGTGGATGGTATTATTAAAATTATTCATAAAAAATGGAGTTTACTAAGGTTGGACCATAATGTTGATGCTAAAATGGGGGATATCCCCAAATTTATATTTAGGAAAGATAGGTCCTTTAAAGATATATTGGAAAAAGGAGGTGGTGTAAAAAGTATTAGTACAACTAGAAAGGTAATTTAAAATGTGGTAGATGCGGGATATGTAAGTATATACTAAATACAGGGCAAGGAATTTATATTGCAGGAACCCATATAGCGATTAGAGGGCATTTCAACTGCTATAGTAAGAATGTGGTTTATATGGCGAAATGTGATCTATGTCTGGCCTTTTATATTGGGAAAACTTGTAGAACCTTTAAGGAAAGGGTTAGTGAGCATATCCTGTACATCAAGCATAATAGAACCGCCAATGCCCTTTTTAGGCATACTAAGGAATTTAATGGGCACAAATTCAAGTTTTGTGTACTGCAACAAATTCACAAGGATCTCCAGGGTGGCGTACTGGATGTGCACTTGGATCTTTGCGAAATGAAATGGCAGTTAAGGTTAGATGCAACCAACTTTCCAGGGATTAATGAAAATATTAGTATAGCACCATTGTTGAAGTTTAAACACATTGTAGGTTAATAGTAATTAAATGTTAAGTGTGTATTTATAAAGTTTTGTTTATTAAGAATTTTAAATTGCTGCTGTGTTTGTTAGGTATAATTCTTTTTGAACTTTTTAATGAAAAATATTTTTAATGACATTTTTTTAATGAATTTTAATAAATAGAAGTTATGTTCTTACCATAACGTTCCATGTTAGTTGTCTTCTTCTCGCCTTCTTTCCTGCTGGATGGGTTCGGAGCCGACCTCGGCTCCGACTCGGCCACTCTAAAAGCTCGAGAGTTGGTTCCACCGGCTCGAGGCTCCCCTTATATCCCACAATGCTAGGCGGTATTACCTCAGATCTCGTTTGTAAGCTATGCCCAGCCAAAAATAACTCCAGAACCACTGGAAAAGGGAAAAACCCACCTCTATAAAAGGAAGGGAAGAAAGTGACCTGAAAACCTGATGAAGGAATATATGCACAGTATAGCATATACCTATCTACAATAGAGGTGGTAGAAAGAGAGGTCACAATCAAACTCCTCTAGGTCTGTCCAGGCTAGGGGGAAGGAGGGTGGGGCCTTAAGAAGAAGCGAGAAGAAGACAACTAACATGGAACGTTATGGTAAGAACATAACTTCTATATGTTAAGTTGTCCATCTCGCCTTCATTCTTGCTGGATGGGACCGCGTCCCTAGCACCTTGTCCCGGGTGGCCTATCGGAACAGACTCTTGAGAACAGTGGAACCAAAGTTAGCTCTATGTCTAGAAGCTAAATCCAACTTATAATGAGAAATGAAAGTGTGAGGAGTAGCCCAAGTAGCCGCTGCACAAATGGTGTCAATAGGCAGCCTGTCTTGGAAGGCTATAGAAGTAGCCAAAGCTCTGGTGGAGTGGGCCTTAGGTTTGTTAGGCAGCTTTTGGTGTCTAATTTCATAAGCAAAGGAAATCAGAGATGTTAGCCATCTGGAGAGTGATACCTTGAAACTGAAAGTCCCTTTCTGCCTTCTGCATAAGAGACAAACAACTGGTCAGTTTTCCTGATCTGTTTGGTTCTATCCAAATAATACCTTAACTGATGATGAACATCTAGCCAATGCAATTTTTGTTCAGACCTGTTAGAATAGTTAGGAAAAAACACAGGGAGGTCAATGCTTTGATTTAGGTTAGACGTAGAGGCTACTTTAGGTAAAAAGGATGGATTGGTTCGTAAGGACACCCTGTCTTTATGAAACAATAGATACGGTGGTCGACTGCTGAGTGCATGAAGTTCTGAGACCCTTCTAGCTGAAGTAATAGCTACCAGAAAGAGAGTCTTCCAGGATAGCAATTTCAATGAACAGGAAGCTGCAGGTTCGAAAGGGGGAAGAATCAAAGATGTGAGAACTAAATTAAGGTCCCAAGAAGGAGGAGGATTTCTTATAGGAGGTCTGAGAAGAAAAACTCCCTTCAAAAAAGCTTTGCAAAGCTTGTGAGACATGATGGCAGAATCTGAAATGCCCATATGAAAGTTAGAAATAGCTGCCAATTGAACTTTAAGAGTAGAAGGAGATGAACCTGCATGGAAGAGTTCAGCTAGAAAATCAAGGACTATTTGGATGGAAGCAGTGAAAGGATCTATGTCCCTTCCTTGAGCCCAATATGCGAAACGTTTCCACTTACTAAGATAAATCTTCCGAGTGGAAGATTTATGGGAAGCTATCAAAATATCTCGAACAGAGTGAGATATTTGAGGAAGCCTGGCTAAGGATGGAATTGGAGGAACCAAGCAGTGAGGTTCAGAGAGGGGAGGGAGCGATGTAACTGACCCAAATGATGGATCAAAAGATCTGGAACTAGGTCCAGATGCCAAGGTTGCTCCAACAGAAATTGATGTAGAAAGGGGAACCAAACCTGTCGAGGCCAGTAAGGAGCAATGAGGATCAATGAGGCCTTCTGAGCGATAGCTTTCTGTATCACTTGAGAGATTAGTGGGAAGGGAGGAAATGCATACAGAAGTCCCCGAGGCCAAACTTGGACTAGAGCGTCTCTGCTGGGCTGGCCTGGTAACGGGAATAGGGTGAAATGATCTCTGCACTTGCTGTTTTGGGGAGTAGCAAAAAGGTCGCAGCAAGGCTGACCCCACTTGAGAAAAATTTTCTCCAGAATAGAATCTTTCAGAGACCACTCGTGAGGCATGAGGATAGCTCTGCTCAACTTGTCCGCGATTAGATTGGACTTCCCGGGGATGTGCGTTGCTATCAGAAACCGCTAAGAAGAAATCGCCCATTGCCACAGTCTGAGTGCTTCTCGACATAGGGGATAGGACCTGATTCCGCCTTGTTTGTTGATATACCACACTACAGACATATTGTCCGTCTGGATTGCTATCGTTCCCAAGGGAAGAGAGTCTTGAAGGGCTTGCAACGCTAAAAGCACTGCTCTCATCTCTAGAACATTTATATGCAAGTGGCATTCGTCTGGTTGCCATATGCCCTGGACTGTTCTGCCCTGATAATGCCCCCCCCACCCGATCAGGGAGGCGTCCGTTGTCAGAGTAGCAACCGGAGGGGAAGGAACAAAGGGTCTTCCCAGAAAGAGCTGAGGGGAAGAAACCCACCAAAGAAGACGATTCTTGCATGCTTGCGTAATCATAATGGTGTGGGACATCGGAAGTTGCTGGTACGACCATTGTGTGAAGAGCATCCATTGAAGGATTCTCATGTGGAATCTGGCTAATAGAAGTAGAGGGATAGCAGCCGCCATAATCCCCAGTACTTTCAGAACTAATCTGGCTTTGACTCTGTTGCTGTGGAAGAGAAGGGAGACCAGTTTGCGTATGTCTGCTATTCTTTGGTCTGTTAGTCTCGCAGACATGTTGACTGTGTCTAGATTTGCGCCTATGAAGGTAATAGCGACAAGGCGACAAAACAGACTTTTCGCAATTTATTGAGATGCCTAACTTTGACAAATGCGAAAGGTGTAGTCTCTGGCCATTAGAAGAAGATGCTTGGTAGGAGCTGTGAGGAGCCAGTCGTCCAAATATGGAAACACCTGGAATCCTTGACGTCTCAGGTGAGAAGCTACCACTGCCATGCATTTGGTAAACACCCGGGGGGCAGTGGTGAGACCAAAGGGCAGGGCTCTGAATTGAAAGTGACTGGTTCCCAGCCGGAAGCGGAGGAATCTCCTGGAGCGTCTGTTCATTTTTATATGATAGTACGCATCCTGGAGGTCTATAGAGCACATCCAGTTTTCCTTTCCCAATAGGGGTAGGATGGATTGTAGCGTGACCATCCGAAATCTTGTTTTCTTGACCGACTTGTTCAAGATACTGAGATCCAAAATGGGTCTCCAGTCCCCTGTTTTCTTTGGAACCAAAAAGAATTTGGAGTAGATTCCAGATCCTTGCTGGTCTGCTGGCACTGGCTGAATGGCTCTTTTTGCAAGCAACTTTGAAATTTCCAACGCTGCTTGATCCCTTTGAGTGGGTGGAACATCTGGAAGGGATTTTTTTGATTGATTTGGAATACGAAAGAACGGAATGGAATAGCCTTCGGAAATGATGGACTGTACCCACTTGTCTTGAGTTAGGGATCGCCAGGCTTCTGGGTACAGTGACAATCTTCCCCCGACTGCCTCCGAAGGTGGACAGTCGGGCAACACCTCAGGGATGCTGGAAGGGCTTATCGGAAAAAGTTTCTCGATTGCCCTGGTTCTGCGGACCCCCTCTGCCTCTAGGGCGACGTCTACCATTATTGTTCCCCCCTCTGCCTCTGGAGGGGAACCGACTCTGTGCGTCAGGCAAAGTCCCTTGAGATTGTTTGCGGAACCACATTTTCCCACTTTTCTGGCCTTTGGGGTAAGGCCTAGAAGGAGTAGAAAAACGGACTCCGACGGCAGAAAGAGTTTTGCCATCCGTCTCGCACCTCGTCAAGGTTTCTTTCACTTGAGGACCAAAGAGAGATGATCCATCAAACGGGGAATTAGTGAAAGACGTTTTAAAGGGGTCCGCAAAATTGCATAGCCGCATCCAGGCATGCCGGCGTAAGGCAACACCTGTCCCTGCGGCTCTGCTCGCTCCATCAGCCGCATATGAAAGGAGGCATGGAGGAGTTAGCTATAGAGTTTAGGGTAGCCAGCTGAGCGTTCATCTTGTCCTGAAAACTCGCAGCTGTAGGATCCTTCAACATCTCACTCGCTTCCTTGATCAAATCTCTTTGAAGATGAGTGAAATGGCATAGGTAGTTCAGCGAACGCATAGCAAAGGTCGCTGACGAAAACATCCGCTTCCCGTACCTGTCCATAGACCTAGATTCCTTGTTAGGAGGATGGACAGGCACCGAAGGATCAGCTAGTTCCTTCTTAGTGGCAGCAGCTACCACCATAGCATCCACAGAAACTCCTTTGGTCAGAAATTGCTTATCTGCTGGTGCTGTGATAAACTTTGAAGGTCTCCTGGGGGTGGGGTCCACTGAGTCAGGAGCCGTCCAAGCCTTTTTTGCTACCACCTGCATGAGGGGGTCAAGGGGGGGACACCCAGGAGGTGGAAGGGCGAGAGCCAAACGCCTCAAGATACACAGATTCATCCTCCGAAGGGTTAAGGGCTGGCCAATTTCCCTCTGTTTCAGGATCTCTAGAATGTCTGCAAAGGAGACATCTTCAGAAGGGGAACGGGGGGAACCCTCGGAATCCTCTAAATCTGTGTCAGAGGTGACAGACTCAGGTGAGTCTATGTGCTTCCTCTTACACTTTCTCTTCCTAGGGGGCTCCCCTGCCAATTCAGGAGAGGCCTCGGAAGAGGATGAGATCCCAACAGGGGATTCTTGAGGAGCTGGCTCTCTGCGGTCTGGGATGAGGGAGTGAGTAGACATAACCTGAGGCACCGAAGAGGGAGGGGCAGACGGAGCCAACTGTGGAGTTGAACCAGGTTCCAACACACTCCGCATGACCTCGAACGCACCCCTGTCAGGCAGAGCCAGAGGTCCCCGCTCCGAAAAGCTGAGAACCCCCCTCGGCACCGACAGTGATGGCTCCGAGGCCGATGTCGGAGCCGAACTCACCAGCGCCGAAGCACCGAGAGGGACAGCGGGGTCGGACAAGGGTCCGATGCCACTCACCCCCTCGGAGCCGACGAGGGAAGTCCGGCACCGAGATTCTTCAAAGGAAGAAATCTGAGCCGACGACGGAACCGAAGACAATTGTATCGGTTCCGACGCTACCACAGTCTCGGTTCCGACACGCCCCGGCTCCGAGCTCAAAGGAGTCGGAGGAGGAACATTTTGAGGGATAGCGTCAAGCATCGACTGATGAGTCGGGCTCTGAAGCATTTGGGCCAGTGCCTCGGACTTAAGAAGTCGACTCACTACCCTCTGAAGATCATGATCCGAAAGCCTCGATGATCTAGAGGAGTGAGATCTATGGCTCCGTTCAGACAGCAAGGGAGACGCTGGAGCCGAATGAACGGAGCCAAGGGACGGTGACCTAGACCTCTTTCTAGATGTCGGATCCGATGGTCTGATCGGAGCCGACCCAGGAATTTCCAATGCCTCGGCTCCAGCCGGAGCCGAGGGAACCACAGAAGCTGCAGTCCGAGACTCATCGGCTCCAGCCGGAGCCAATGTAGCAGTAGGTTTGAGCCTTAGGCCTCGACTCAGAAGCTGGAGTCGAGGACCTAGAAGCCTTAGAGGGTTTGCCCGAAGTAGCAGTAGGGGAACCCTCAGGCTTAAGCAAACCTCTTAAAATAAGTTTGTTTTTTCTTTCCTGCAGGACTCTAGGGCTGAAGCCATGGCATACAGCACAAGAGTCCTGCAGGTGTAAAGGTCCCAGGCAGTATACACAAGAAGTGTGACCGTCTGTCAGAGACATTTTCTGACAGCACGAGTCACACTTCTTGAAGCCTGAGACCTTTGACTCCTTAGACATTTTCAAAGAAAGTGTAATCACACACACACACAAACACACCGGTTACACTTTTCACAAGGTTAACTAAAAAAAAGGGAGATTAGTTCTTTTTAGATCCCTAAAAAAAAACACATACACTCCACTAAGGGGATGGAAGGGCCCGAAGGCCTGAGGGAAGAACTAATAAGTTCTTGTGGAAAAAAGGGTGGATAAACAGGGAGGAAAGGGTCAAAATCCACTAAGTTAAGGGAAATAACTATAATAGACTAAAGTAAAGGGGTTTAAATTCACTATAGATTAATCTATAATAACTGACCTGAAGCCGGTAGAAACCATACACCTCGATCGCTGTAGCGGCAAACGAGATCTGAGGTAATACCGCCTAGCATTGTGGGATATAAGGGGAGCCTCGAGCCGGTGGAACCAACTCTCGAGCTTTTAGAGTGGCCGAGTCGGAGCCGAGGTCGGCTCCGAACCCATCCAGCAAGAATGAAGGCGAGATGGACAACTTAACATTGGTTGTTTTATAGCCTGTGTCTTTAAAATTATTCATTAATTGTTTATTGTTAATTGTTTAATAGAGTGTGGGTTGTAATAAAAGGGAGTGGGTTATGTGTGTAAGTGTTCTGATGACATCTAGCACCTACTTACTGAGGGATGTTATTGGAGAGCTCAAGGAATTAGCCAGGCTGCAAGGTTCAGGGTTTGAAGTTGAGGGTGCAGAATCTGGCTCTCCTGCTGGGACAGCAGGGAAGGGGTCTGAGGCAGGTGCCATGGTTCCAGCAGTGACATACTGCGCAACAGGGGGTACCAATGTTGGCGTGACCAGTCTGGTGCAATCAGTATTGTCCTTGGTTTGTCCTGTTTGAGCTTTAGCAGAACTTTCGAGAGGAGAGGCAGAGGGAGAAAGGCATAAACTGAGAGGCTTTCCCAGGTGAAGGACAGGACATCCACTTTCCAAGCTTGACTGTGGGAAGTCCTTGTGCAGAATTTGTCCAATTGGTAGTTCTAAGGGGAGGCAAACAGGTCTATCTCTGGATTCCCCCATTTGTTTTTCAAAAGGTTGAATATCTTTGGTTCAGTTTCCACTCGTGTTGGTCCATGAGATTTCTACTTAGGTCATCTGCCAGTGAGTTTAGCTTGCCTAGCAGGAATTGAGCTTGTAGGTGCACTTGGTAGCTCAAGGCTGTGTTCCACAGAGCCATGGCTAGTCTGCAGACAGGATACGAGTGGGTTCCCCCCTGCTTGTTTATGTACCACATAATAGTGGTGCTGTCTGTCTTTACCAATAATTGTCCTGGAAGAATGTGGTCCTTGAAGGCTGTTAGGGAATTCTGTACAGCTAACATTTCTTTTTGATTGATATGCAGGTGCATCTGACTTGGGCTCCATTTGCCCTGAGAATGCACTGCCCTGCCAAGTGAGCCCCCCATGCATAGTCTGATGCGTCTGTTGTTAGGGTTTGGGCGGCAGGGGGTAGAGTGAATGGGATCCCCTTGTTGTGGTAGCAGGCCTCTGCCCACCAAAGGAACTCTGTCTTATGCAAGGAATGATAGGAATCACTGATTTCAGGTCCTAAGAATGTTGACACCATAGGCTTTTTAGATACCATTGTAGTTTCCTCGTATGCAGTCTTGCATATGGAATTAGAAGAATGCAAGAGGCCATGAACCCCGGGCTTGCAGGATTTTCCTTGCAAATAACTGGGTCTTTGTGGCTAGTAGTTTGAAGTAGGCTGCCAAATAAACTTGTTTCTCTGGCGTGAGGTAAGCCATCTGGGAAGTTGTGTTCAAGCTTGCTCCCAGGAATACAATTAGTTGGCAGGGTACTAGATGAGATTTCTTTTTGTTTATGATGTACCCCAGTGAGGTTAGAAGTTTCTTTACAAATGCCAGATGTTTTAGTAGCATGTCCAGGCTTTCTGCCTGAATTAGACAATCATCCAGGTATGGGTATATTTGAATATTTCTTTGCCTGAAAAATGCAATGACTGAAGCTAGACATTTGTGAATACCTTGGGCGCAGTAGATAAGTCAAAGGGAAGTGCAAAGAACTGATAGTGCATGGAGCCTGCTCTGAAGCGTAGGTATTTCCTGCAAGATTCCCTTATTGGAATGTGCAGGTAAGCTTCCTTTAAGTCTAAGGTTGCCAACCAGGCATCTTTACCTACCATAGGAAGCAGCTGTTGAAGTGTAAGCATTTTGCATTTTGGGATTACCAAAAATGTGTTTAGAATAGAGAGGTCCAGGATAGGATGCCAGGAGCAGTCTTTTCTGGGTACCAGGAAAAGTCTTGAGTAAAAACCTTGCCCCTTTTCTTCTGCTGGGACAGTCTGAATAGTCCTGATACACAGAAGAGAAAGAACCTGCTGTTGAGCCTCTTCCCACTGATTTGGGGGTAGGTCTGGCCAACCGCTTGAGGTTGGTAAGGTGTGGAGTGGAATCTGTATCCTTGGAAAACTATATTTAAAACCAGAATTAATTAGGTAATTAGTTCCCAGCTTTTTGCATGCAGGGCGATCTTTCCCCCTGAGGGAGCAGGCAGTTGAGCAGGGCTTGGAAGGCTTAAGGTTAAGTCATTGTGACAGTTTTCCATAGGGGTTGTCTTACTACTTCCAGCTTTGGAAGTGGGAGCCCCCCACTGCTTAGGCCTGTGAGTACCTTGAGACTGTAGCCTAGGTGGTCTGCTGTTCCTGGGTTTAGACTGAGAAGGCCTGGAAGAGACAGGAAAGGACCAATTCTTAGAAGGCCAATGCCTGCTAAATCTAGGAGGCTGTACTTGCAGGAAATATTTAACAGTTTGCATAGATTTAGCTTTTTTCGCCATCTTTTTAAGAACTTCTTCTGCTTTGTTGCCAAACAGGCGGTCTTGGTTTAAGGCAGCATCCAGTAATTTAGCTTTAACATGATCTGGCAAATTTTGCTCCTTAAGCCAAGCATGCCTTCTAAGTACAGGCCCAGTGACAGCAGCCCTGCAAGATGCTTCTAGAGAGTCAAAAACACATTGCAAAGTATGTTTACCAACTTGTTCAGCAGAATGCATTAAATCCTGTAATTCTTTATTTTCAGCACAGTCAGGAATCAAAATCATTTTCTGTTTAAGTAGTCTCATAATATGCTGCTGATTACTTTAACACATGAAACTGGCAGTTTAAGGCCCTGATGGCCAAAGTAGCAGAAGTGTATACATTCTTACCCCATCTGTCCAAGGCCCTGGAATCTCTATCAGAGGGGGTAGGGTTTTTGGCAGTAGTAGCCTTAATGCCTTTAGGTCCTTGGGAAATGGTCGCTGGGTCCGCAGTAGGATTCTTGAAGAGAAACTTGTGAGAGTCAGATACTCTGTAATACCTGTCAAGCTTCCTGGGAGCTGGAGGTAAAGTGTCTGGGGGCCAGGCTAGATTCCAAGAAGTCATCATCTACAATGTCCAGGACAGGATGAATAGCTAAAGGCCTGTGTTGAGGGAGGAATAAGAATTCCCTAGGCCTCTTTTTGGAGTCAGAGTAATCCTGGCTTTCCCAACAGAAATGCTCCCTAAGAGTGTGCAAAGTTTCACCAAAAGAAAAATCTTCTGGAAGGGAAGCAGAGGGAATGGTATCCTCTGCATCACTATCCTCATAGGTAGATAAGGGTAAAGCCTGGTAATCAGAAGAAACAGAAATTTCAGAATCCTGATCAGAAGAATCAGAAGGAAAATCAGTTCTAGGTCTCTTAAAGGGTGAAGGCTGGCTTCCCATAATTAAAGTAATAAGGTCTTCAGCCATTCTTATCATTTGTTTTTTAGGCATATGGGCCAGACCATGCAGTTTGGACGTCAGTTTTCTAGGCGTTGGTCGAGTTTTAGGCCTTGAAGAAGAAGATGGCGTCGGTTTGAAATGCAAGTCACTAGGCCTGAATACACCCTCAGAAGCTGGTACCTGCACAGCGGCTCTGGACCCATCCAAGGTAGAGACATCCGCAGGTTCCATAGTCAAAGAAGCATCTCGCGGCATACCGGACTCCGAATGGGTCTAAGTAGAGGCCTGTGAATCTGAAGTAGCAGGTATCAGGGGCTGCGAAAGCACCTCACTGAGTACCGGTAAACTGGCGACTAGCTTAACGGAAGCATCGTCAGAAGCTTTAGACCTATGCTGTCTGTCTCTGTCTTTATCTTTATGTTTTTTCAGAATGTCGGTAGTCGGAAGCCATTTTTGGATAGTTAAACTGAGTACCGAAATAATCTGCTGCAAAAAGAAACAGACGACGAATAGCCCAGGGGTTGAATAAGGCACAAAACCGACAGCGAGGGACGTCGTGGTCTGGGCCTAAGCAAGGAATGCAGTACGAATAAAAATCTTTATGAGGTATTTGCTTTCCACAGGTAATACTATTGTTAACTTTTACTGACATCGGATAAGGACAAGAAAAAGGATCCCCAACGGGGTACTCAGCTTTTTTGAAGACTTCAGTTCTGAAACTCGAAAATTAAAATTTCTGGAGTCTGCCAACCAGCACTTGCGAACTGCTTCGGGAACTGCACAGCAAGAAAGACTTATGTAATGGTGTTGGCTGCAAGTTTTATACCCCTGACGACCTAACGTCATGGAAGAAGAGACAGCATCCGACACAGGAATCCAAGACTTTGATAATCAGGCCGGCTGACGGCTACCTGCAGGCAGATAACCCAAATGTAATGACTGCAACAGTGAAACACGAAGAACATCCACAATATGTGAAAAAGCATTCTCTAAATTGGGGCCAGCAATATGGAACCACCTTCCAAGTAAGATAAAAAAGCAATCATATACTGGAACAATTTAAAAACACCTAGAAGAAGAAAAAGAAGCAAAATGCACCAGCTATCACAATACTAGATAAAGTTTAATAACCTCCTGCCATTCCAACATACTGTTTTGCAAGTATATGTATTACTGAATGATTTGATACAACACATTTTATATCTTTATGTTTTAAATAACTGGTACAATTTTTTTTACAACTGTTTGTTCCATCCATTTTATTTGTATTGACATACAAGATATATAGGACTTAGAGCTGCTCTTGACAGCCAGTCTAACTACTATAAACTAAGCTTGCATTGTAAATACTGATATTGCATATAGTACTGTACTGATTTAAGTACCTGGTCATGACTGAAAAGGGTCAGTAGACCACATCTCTTACCCGGTAAGCAAAGTGCAATAAATAAAAAGGTAAGTAGTGCAGAGCTGTGGACACCTTTGTCTCAGACATAGGATTCCTCTTTGAAGCTACCTCAACAAAGGTTGTATACCATTTGCTGAATGGCAACTTATTAAATGTGACTGTGAATGACTCAGATTTGTGCACCTCCATAAACCCTGACAAAGGTCTAAGAGTTGAGGTACATTTGGGTTTATAGATAAATACTAGGCTATCAGTCTGCAGAATATTACAACCATAGCCAATAACCACAGGTTAGAATCAAAGACCTTAATCATTATGCCAACCGCTCCTCCTCCGTGGCTTTTTCTGCAACATCTAAATGTCCACTATCCCAATCATACCTCTCGACTGTACAGATTTTCACAGAATGTCCAGATTTTTACCTCATATTTTTGGTTTGCTCCTCATAAAATTTAGTTTTTCTGGCAAATCACTGGCAAATCATTGAGGACTGAAGACAGAAAATAATGACAAATGTTTGAGTTACAGAATTCATACTCTTCAGAAAATTCCTTGTAACGCAAAATCTGTTATTCTATCAACTTTCTATGTTTGTAAGAGCAATATTTAAAAATTGTCCCTATTTTTGGTCCTTTGTCCCCCATTACATATGGCTTTGTCCAGATTTCTTGGTCTTAGATGTTGAGAGACATGATCCTAATGTGTTACTGAATGCTTCCATTTGGGAAACAATTTTAGGATTTTAAAGGATTTATTCTACAAGCACTGCAAAGGAGGATCAATCAGGGCAGATATTGTTTCAGCTATCCTAACTTTTTTGTTTTGTTTTGTTAATGGGTTTTGGTGAAAAGCATTACTTAAGTAAGAATGAGTACTTTTAGAGACATGTCTGTTTCTACTGGGTATTACAGAAATTATTTAATGTTATTTTAAATACTTATTTTTGAGACAATATTCCAAAAACAATTTTACATGGCCTTATCTTTTTAATTCTACCTTGTCAATAAATTAGTTACATAAACTGACACTGCAGTTTGATTCATGAACTCCAGTTAACTTGGAATTATTCAAAAACTTGTTTCAATGTCAAGTTGAACCAGAGAGTGGCTGATATCAGAACATTTAAAATGTGTACCATATATTAAAAAAGGAAAAACAACACAAGTATATATACATACATACATACATATATATTATAAGCAATTATCAATCCCAGCCTCCCCCTAGCTCATCCCTTCCTCCCTTTAACCCTGCTGGCATATACAGGGGATCACAGTGGAATACTTCTTTGTTCAGAGTCAATTGAGAAAATTTTTTTTCTATTTCCATTGAAAACAGAAAAAATGTAACCAGTCTTTTGTATGGAAAGCCTATACACTATAATTCCAGAATTCCAAAACCATTCTTTGATTTGTCACACTCGACTTTTATTTGTACTGAATGGTTCCAATGGTAAGGCTACCCTGGCCTTCAAGACAACAACTCTCCCTAATATATTTTATAGAATATTTTGTACATTAAGCCAGTAGTTTATAATTACTAGAAAATCTCCCATCAGTGATGCCAGCTTGAAATTACCCATTCCTCCTATCTTATATTAATGGTCTATGAATAACACCCAAAGTCAGCCAACCCCACCTCCCAGATGCTTTCCTACCCTTAGTCTATCCTTTCTAGCTTTAACCTTAGTCCCATATAAAATATATTTGCCACAGATTTTATGGATTTCAGAATTTACTCCCTCTTGTGAATTTATTTATTGTCAAATGTATCAGATTGCACTAAAGGTTATAACAGAATACTTCCACTTTCCCTAACATAGCTACTTTCCTAGACCACCTAACATACGTTATCACCTTCTTTAATTCTTTCTAGTTTCTACACTTTATATTCTAAACATTCAGAAATGCCTTAATTCCTACATATGTTTTCCTCCCCTTTCAACAGTGCAAACCAATGGTAAGGCCCTGCCCACTTCCACTAACTCCAAATACTTCATTGGTTTGTACTTTAACATTGGCCACTTTCCATACTTTCTAAAGACAGCCAAACTGTCCAATAGCATATCCCTTTTATCCCCCAACATGAAAAGCAGTCATCAGTGGACACATTTAGGCTGCTTTGCCCTTTCCTTCTACCACATACAGTAAAAACTTACTATATTCTCTGTATGAAATTGTCCATCAAAATAAAGAATATTTTTGGTGACACCTTTGTTACATTCTTCTACTCAGCTTCACCTGCCCTGATCATCACCCTTTAAAAAGAATCCTCAATCAAACATTTCTATACAAAGCCTGCATGTTTTGTAACAATCGTTTTTCCTCTACAACCTGCCACAATGACAGTTTCAGAAATTCCCAACTTAACATGTAAAAGGCCTACTGAATAGCCATTAACAGTACTCCTGCCTTCCACTACCCCTCTTTCTCTGCACAGGGAATACAATTATGGAGTAACTTACAAAGATCTGTGTAAGCTCTCACCTTCACAAATCCATATAAGCATCAGCCAGTACCTTTGGTAGTTTACTCTCTGGCCTAGTAGTTAAAAATTCTTATGAATACTTTAGCACTACTGTTGTTAACAGACACTGGCCTCAAGTTTAGCACATTTTCTGTATTTCCCTTTTACTTTGGCAATACACTACTTCTAGGACTCCAGGAACCCCCATTAAGGTATCATTAAATACCTCTACTAAACCCTACCAACCACCACCTCTACAGTTTCATTCCACAGGAAATGCATCCAGTCCCAACAGCCTTAGCCCCTCTCATATATCTCACTGCTGCAATAACCTCACTCATCATATGTTACTGTGCAACTTATACCCACAATTCTGTGATAAAAGAAGCCCTTCCAATACTCAATCCATTCAATGGAATTACCTTATACATATGTTGTGAGTGAGCATGTAAATCTCCTACATTACCAGAAATAATATGTGAAGAATGGGGGTATAAACCCCACACACTGCCAGCAAATAAACTGTCGCAAGAATGGGTAAGGTCTCTCAAGTCACACTGCAACAAGCTAGCCTTAAGGACAAACAGTAAATGAACATTACTGACTTGCATAATAATCAACACCCAAATAGGTTTTACACTGTGTATCTGTAGATCAGAGGTATAAGCCTGGCTACGAAAGATGTTACCCACCTTAGACTGAGCTCAGTGCTTTCCAGTAGCAACTTACCAACAGTAATTGAAATTTGCTCAAAATAATTTTGCATGCACAGGCACACAAACACATACACTTCTTTCAGATGGGGGGATAGTGAAATATCCTGTTATCCAGTTCATGATAGCACTGACACCAGCCACACTTCTTTGCAAATCAAGAACATAGATTACTGTTGACCATTAAAATAAATTTAATCCACGGTGGTGCAGCGGTAGCATTGTCGCCTCACAGCAAGAGGTTCTCCCGTTCGATTCTCGGTTGGAGTGCCTTCTGTGTGGAGTCTGCATGTCCTCCCCGCGGTCGAGTGGCATTCGAAAGACATGCATAAATGGGCGTGCCTTCGTTGAAGGTTGGGTGTCGGGCTGGCACCTCAGCACCATAAAAAATCGACTGCCAATCATTAGCGGACCAGAGTTCCACTGTGGCAACCCCTAACCAGGAAAAAAACAAAAGAAAACAACATTAAAATAAGCCAACCATTAAATGCTAGCATTTGCTCGTATCAATCAGTGTTCAACAGGCTGATATTAAAAAGAAGTCATGCACTCACCATAACATTCCATCTGTGTTGTCCATTCTCATTCTTCTTCAACTGATGGGTTTGAATCCGATCCGTCTGATCCAACTTGACCATTGCTAAAGCTTGTGGCAACCAGGAACTCTCATGCTTCTCTTTACCTATAATACACCAACCCCACTTACCTCAGATCTTGTATGCTGCTTAGGAAAATAAAAAATTAAAATTATCCTAATTATTATGGAGAAGCTATATCTGATGTGTGTGTGTGTGTGTGTGTGTGTGTGTGTGTGTGTGTGTGTGTGTGTGTGTGTGTGTGTGTGTGTATATGTATACACACACACACACATATATATATATATATATACATATATATAAATATATGTATATATATATATATATATATATATATATATATATATATATATATGCACACACACATATATAATACATATGTGTGTGTGTGTGTGTGTGTGTGTGTGTGTGCGCGCACATGTACGTGTCACAGTGAACTGATCGAAGGAAGGACACTGAGGAAACTCTGAGCTATAATATATAACATTAAGTATCCTGTTTTTTGTTTATTTTGTTCTTTTATTCTTTGTTATTTATAGCACTTTGTGTACTGTGTATTTTTCTAGCTAGTTTCACTGTGTGTGAGGTATTAACTGGAAATTGTCCACTTTTATTAAGCATCTGTTGGGTTGTTTGTTTCTGATAACTGGTTACAGTAAACTCTTTTTTTTCTAGAGGCTCCTTTAGCTGTTTAAAACTTTCATTTAAAGGCTCACTGCTGCTTTTCAGCTGTGAAACATTTCTGCAGTTTGTTCTAAGTAGTGGGGATATTTGTAGCATTTCCATATTCAGGCTTGTATTTGGGCCTAGTGTTTGTGGAGGATGTGTGTCTGAGCACATATTCAGAGACATTGGTTTGGCAAAGCCATCAGGCATTTCTGTGAGAGAGAATTGTTTGAGGTCATTGGCTGACTGAGGTCACCTGGACTACAGCTTAGACTAAGCACCTCATTGGTTCTTTTGAGATTTCTTTCTTAAAAGCTGTTTCAACTTTCTGTTACATAAGAAGTTCAGTTGTGAATGCTCTGCCATTTCACAGTGAACTGATCGAAGGAAGGACACTGAGGAAACTCGGAGCTATAATATATAACATTAAGTATCCTGCTTTTTGTTTATTTTGTTCTTTATTTCTTTATTTATAGCACTTTGTGTACTGTGTATTTTTCTAGCTAGTTTCACTGTGTGTGAGGTATTAACTGGAAATTGTCCACTTTTATTAAACATCTGTTGGGTTTCTGATAACTGGTTACAGTAAACTCTTTTTTTCTAGAGGATCCTTTACCTGTTTAAAACTTTCATTTAAAGGCTCAATGCTGCTTTTCAGCTGTGAAACATTTCTGCAGTTTGTTTCCCACCCTCTCTCCCTGCTGGTATAGTGTTTTTATAGTTGGTGGCTTTGCAGTTGCCCGCCCCTAGTGTAAATTTGATCTGGGACCCTCCTCCCAGTCTAGTGTCATTACCTCATTCTACCCAATACAGGGAGAACATTTGAGAAGGCCAATCAGCTTAGTTTCGGCTACTCCTTTCTCTCTTTCCTTTCTCTCTTTCCACTAAAAAAAACAAACAAAAAAAATTATCTGCTTTTACTGTATTTGTTTTTTCCTACTTTATTTTGATTTTGCATCATCTTAAAAGTACTCAATTGTATTTATTACTGCTTGGTGTAACTTATTCTAAGCCTTTTAGTTTAAGCACTTGGGCTTTAGACCAGTTGTTTTACATTAGGAAGGTTTGTGGGCTGCACTGTGGTGGCAGGACAGGTAGCTTACATCCTTCTAAGTTGGGAACTGCTGATTGAGGGCTCAGTGTCTGTTATTCTAAAAGTGTATTAGTTCTGGTTTAAGCACCTGGGCTTCAGACCAGTTATTTTACATTAAGAAGGTTCATGGTCTGCACTCTTGTGGGAGAAGAGGCTGGACTCTGCCATTCTGAGCTGGGAATTTCTGGTTAAAGGCTTATAGTGCCAGCATATTTGAACTATTTCTTACTGTAATTGGTACACCTTGTTTGCTGTAGCATAGACTAGATCCAGGCCTGCTGAATCTAGTTTTGTTTGTATGCTTGTTATTTCCCTGAAAAGCTAATTCCACCTAAAACGTGGCTTTTCAGCACTTCTGTGGATCCCTAGTGTTATCTGCATTGCTTACTGTACTTATTTCCTTGTTTCACTTGAAAGAATGTTACTGTTTGTAATTTTTGCATTTAAGTTACCTGGCACTTGCTCACTAAAGCAATTATATAAGTCAGCATTAAAAAATTAAAAGCACTACACCCTCACAAACTCCCCCTGGAGTACCTTGCTCCCAATTGGCTATTTTTTTCAATTATAAAGAAATTCCCAATACTATTCTAGCATGTCCAAAGGTCAGTTGTCAATCTCCTCTCCAGTCCAGCTGGTGAATCTGGGAATCTTGAGGCAATGTTACAACTGCCTCATGTACACAGACAACCCTCTCCTCCTCCCAACAAATTCCAACACATGTGAGAGATGCAACCATATAGCCAAACTGGAGGCTAAGCTCTCTCAACTCAGTAATGGCGTAACCAGTCAGGAGGAGAAGGAAACCACACTCACTAAAATTCCAGTCTCACATAGACCTACCATGACAGCAAACCAAACACATAAACACACAAAAACATACTTGGAGGCTCTAAATAAAAATATGCCTAAGCAGCAGAGACCTCCAAAGCAGACACCCAAGCAACCTCTACCCCAAAACAAAACACGTGCAACACATAGCTCACAAAGTCAGTGTGCCAAACAGTCACAGCCCTTAAGGCTAAACAACACACCTGATACACTTGTAATAGGTGACTCTATCATCAGGCACACTGACGTCCCACTCACCAGGCTGAACAAGGAGAAGGTCACGGTGAGCTGCCTGTCGGGCGCTAGGATCCGCCACATAACACAAGCACTCAGGTCACTCCAAGGCAAGTACAAATATGACTCAGTTATTGTCCATGCTGATGTGAATGACCTGAGACGTACCTCCCTGGACTACATGAAAAGAGACATAGAGGAGCTCTCTGAGCATGTAGCCCAGGCCGGTATGACCCTGACCTTGAGTAGCATCTTACCCTCACCAAGAATGATGCCACAGTATGAAGACAAGATTATCAATTTCAACATTTGGCTTAAGTATTGGTGTCATTCAAAGGGGATCCAATGCCTGTCAGCCTGGGATGACATGCTCGACAAGCCACGATGCTTCGCTAGGGACGGCTTGCACCTGTCATCCCTGGGCTTTCGGATATTAGCAAAGGCTCTTGCTACCCCCATAGTGCCTTTTTTAGGCAAGGCTCAAAAGACAAACCCACCTCCATAGGTATCACAAGGGATAAGAAACTAAGAGTAATGCTACTCAACGCCAGAAGTCTAAACCTCCAGATGCACGCACTCGAAACTCTCCTTAGCATGGAGAACATCGATATCTGTGCAGTAACAGAAACCTGGTTCAAGGCTCGCGAGAGCACCCCAGCACTACCAGGTTATACCTCATACCATGCTTTTCGGCCCCAAAACTTGGACCGAACCACAAAAGGAGGGGGAGTACCAATATTCGTCAAAGATACCCACACCTCCTGGTTGGTGGCACAGCACGAAGTATCAGAGACTATCCATGTGCAACTAACAGTGGGTAAAACTGCCTTCCAGTTTATAGCCTACTACAGACCACCCTCCCAAACCCAGGAACCCCACTCGGCCTTCCTGAGAACACTGGAAAATATGAAGGTCTCTCCAAACACCATTATATTGGGTGACTTCAACTACCCAACCATAGACTGGGAGCATTACTCTAGCTCCAACACCCTAGCCCAAAGGTTCCTAGAATTTATAAATTCAAATGCTATGGAACAACTTGTTACCACTCCCACAAGAGGGGAAAACATACTGGACCTGATCATCACCAACATGGGGACTCTATGCTCCAGACCAGAAGTGTATCCCTCACTGGTAAGAGCAGACCATAAACTAATCTCATTGGATATTCACATCCCGACCCCACCCCATGCCCAGAAAACCACAGTGAAAAACTTCTCTAAAGCAAATTTCACACTCCTCAAAACTGAGGTGGAATCCTTCAAAGCCCCCGGGCCTGTGGATAATACGGCCCAGACCACAAAATCCTTTATAAACGCATTCTATGAACACCTTCAGGAATGCATGGATCATGCAATCCCAAATAAAACCAAGACCCAATCCTCCAAAGGCAGACGTCCTGTCTGGTGTACCCCAGCCATAAACAAACTATACAATAGAAGGAGGAAGCTACTACATGATAGAGCAAAATCCCAAAAAGGGAAGGCATCTCTGATCAGTATTAGCAAAAAACTACGGGCACTCATAAAATCGTCTAAGGCCAGCTTCAAGAGAAAATTGCACAGGACACTAAGGATAATCACAAGGCTTTCTTTAGTTATGTTAGGAACCTGGGTGGGAATTCCCAGATATGCTCAGAATTAGTCCAAAATGACAAAAAATACACCGAACCCACAGACATTGCCAACATCCTAGCTGACAGGTTCAGCGCAAACTTATCCCACCCCCCTCCCCACCAAAAGGGCTAATATTTATCCCAGCTGAGTGCTGCCCCTCTGACATCTCAGATGCTCAGGTAAGAGCTGCCCTCTCCAAAGCAAGAAACACAGCATCAATGGGACCAGACGGTGTCCCGGGCTGCATCCTACATGAACTCCAAGAAGAGCTAAACCCAAACCTAAAACTACTGTTCAATCTCAGTCTTACTACAGGATATGTACCCAAAGAGTGGCGTACAGCAACAGTGGTCCCTCTCCACAAAGGTGGTGCCTAAACGGATCCTGGAAACTATCGCCCCATAAGTCTCACTAGCTTAGTCTGCAAAACTATGGAAAGGATCATCATGGACCTTATAAATAAAGTTATCGGGGACCTACAGACACTGGATCCTACCCAGTTCGGCTTTGTTAAGGGCAGATCCTGCCTCTTAAACCTGGTCGATTTCTTTGAAACAGTCACCAAGGCCATTGACAAGGGGAAGGTGGTCCACACAGCCTACCTGGACCTCGCAAAAGCCTTTGATACAATAACCCACTCAGGCATTATAGATACGCTCACCAGCTTAAATATAAACCCCTATGTCACTAGATGGGTTGCAAACTGGCTCAAGGACAGAACCCACATGGTTAGAATAGATGGAGCCATGTCAGACTCCAAACCAGTTACAAGTGGCATCCCACAAGGCTCAGTCCTGGGACCTCTCTTGTTCGGTATATATTTCTCGGAGGTACAGGCCAACATGGAAGGACTGTGGCTGACCAAGTTCGCAGATGACTGCAAACTGGGCGCCATAATTGACTCTCCAGCCAACACAAGCATCCTCCAAAAGGGCCTCATAGAAACAGACAACTGGTGCCAGAGCCATGGCCTCAAGCTAAACGCCAAAAAGTGTATAGTCATCTCCTTTGGCAAAAACAAAGTGCCCACAAATTACCACATAGGTGGTAATCCATTAAGTACAGAAGAAGTAATTAGGGACCTGGGGACCCAAGTTGATAGCAATCTCTCATTTGACAACCACGTGGCCAAAGAGGTTAGAAAAACATTTTATTTAGCCCACCTAATCATGAAAGGATTCACATCTAGATCAGGGGAGGTCATTGTGCCTCTTTACTCATCCCTCATCAGGCCCATAATTGAGTACAATGCCCCTTTTGGGATGTACCTTACCAGACACCTGCAGCAACTGCAAAGACCCCAAAAGTACCTCACCAAGAGGATCAAGGGGCTTAAACAGATGCCGTATGCTGCCCGGTTAAAGAAACTCCAGCTCTACTCAGTGGCATACCGCCTGTTCAGAGGCGATCTGTGCCTGACGTATAAAGCCATGTCCAACCCGGAATTAATGGACATGCTGCACCTCAGAAAATCCAAATCCCATCGAGCTCTGGCTTGAGGGACTTGAACCTCAGCACTGAAATAAATAGGACATGCTGGAGGGACAGATTCATAACCCAGAGGCTCCCTTCACGCTGGAATAAAATCCCAGTCCAGGTTAGGCAGAGTCCCTCATTGACTCTCTTCAAGAGGAATCTTGATGAGTGGATGGGAGATCGTAGGTTTACCCCGGGTATCACTTCTGTGTCACTGTTAGACAGAGGCACAGTATACTAACCTCGAAAAAGGGCATAGCAAAATTAATTTAAAATGGGTGGCGAAAGCCATACACACTCTGGCTAGGCTTATAAATGCCCTAGGGCAGATAGCCTAGTATGAACCTATGAACCTATGTAGGCCTTGTGATACTCATTCTTCCAGGAGTCTTAAGGACAGGGGTTGACGGGAGGGGAGATGAAGAATGAAAATGGAGAATACAGATGGAAAGAAATGGTGAGTACATAACTTCTTTATCTGATGTTGTCAATTTTCACTCATTCCTCAACTGATGGGACAGAGTCCCCAGCTACTAACTCCCAGGGTTGACTCAAGGAAGGATATTCCTGAGCACCACAAAACCAAAAGATACTCTTCCCCTGGAGACCAGATGTAATTTGTAATGAGTAATAAGTGTATGGGGAGTAGCCCAAATAGCCGCTGCACAAATATCATCCATGGACATTTTGGACTGAAACACTGAGGAAGATGCCGTGGATCTGGTGGAATAAGCAAGAATGTTTTTTTGTTAAAGTGATACCTGATTTATTATAGACAAAAAAAATGCAATTTTTTTATCCATTTAGATAGAGTAACCTTGGTAACTGGTTTACCCAACGTGGGTTCTATAAATGAAACAAACAGTTGATTCGATTTCCTGCTGTCTTTATCCTATTCAAATAAAAACGCAACTGCCTGTGGACATCTAGTAAGTGTAGCGCATATTCACCTTTTTTGGAAAATTTGGGGACAAACACAGGCAAAACAGATCAATTAAAATTGAATTCTGATACCACCTTTGGAAGAAAGGACAGTTTGGTATGTAAAGTTACTCTCTCCCTATGAAAAATCAAGTATGGAGGTTCAGAGGATAAAGCTTGGATCTCAGAAATTCTTCTGGCCGAAGTAATGGCTACTAAGAAAATCGTCCTCCATGAAAGAAATTTAAGGTCACAGGTAGCTGCAGGCTCAAATGAGGGTTGAATAAGGTACTGCAGCACTAAAGTCTGGTCCCAAGGAGCAGTATGATCTTTAAGGGGAAGCCTTAAGAGCAGTATGTCTCTTAAAAATGCTTTGCTTAACTAATGAGAAGCTACAGATGAGCCATTTATCCCAACACGAAAATTTGATATCTCTGCTAACTGGAACTGTGGAAGAACTGGCTCCTTCATCAAAGAGATGTGATAAAAAATCCAATATATTATGCATGGGAGCTGTAAAAGGTTTAATGTTATGTTTTTGAGCCCCAAAACAAATCTTTTCCATTTGCTGGAGTATAGTTTCCTCGTAGAAGGTTTATGGGAAGACATCAAAATGTGACTGACAGGAAAAAGCCAGCATTGGTTGTCTGGCTATCAATGGAATTGAAGAAGCCAGGCATTCAGCCTGAGATTTGCCAAATCTGAGTGTATCATGTCTGCCTGGTAAGACAGAAGGTCCAGAGTTGGATGCAGAAATCAAGGTAGTTGAAACAGGTGAGGCCAAAGAAAGAGAAGCCAAATCTGCTGAGGTCAATACGGAGCAATGAGGATGACTTTGCTCTTCAACCTGGAAGCTTTCTGAAGGAATTTGGAAATTAAACAAATGGGGGAGATAAGCTTAAGGGAGACCAGGGGGCAATCGTGAAGTAAAGCATCTTTAAGAGATTCCCCCTCTGCAGGGATTAAGGCAAAGTAGCTGCTGCACTTGTTCATGGAGGAAGCAAATAGATTGTGGCAAGGCTGGTCCCACTGACAGAAGATCTTGTCCGCAATTTTTTTGTCGAAGGACCATTTGTGGGGTATAAGAATGCATCTGCTCAATTTGTCTGCTATCACACACTGGATTTCCCTGGAATGTGCATTGCTAAGAGAAAGCGGTCCGAAGAGATCACCCTCTGCCACACACTGAAAGCTTCTCAACGCAGTGGGTAGGATTTCATTCCTCCCTGTTTGCTGATGTACCAGACGACTGACATGTTGTCCAACTGTATCACAACTCCACCCAAAGGGAGAGCACTCTGAAATGCCTGCAATGCTAAGAGCACTGCTCTCATCTCTAGGACATTTATATGCAATTTGGCCTCCTCAGGGGACCAGGTGCCTTGGACGGTCTTCCCCATATAATGTTCCCTCCAACCTAGCTGGTAAGCGTCCATGGTCACTATGGCCTTGGACTGAGGGAGAATGAACAGACGACCTTGTAGAACCTGGTCCAAATGAATCCACCATTTTAGATCTCTTGTAAATGTGGGTGTTTCTTACCTTGTATGACACTGGTTAATAAGTAATCGACCACTGAGCAGCTAACATCCATTGCAGAATTCTCATATAAAATCTGGCTAGTGGTACCAATGTTATTACTGCTGCATCGATCCCAGAGCCTGAAAGACCAGGTGGGCCAAAATTGAGGTGCTGCAGATTATCTTTTTGACTTGAAGTCTTATAGTCTGAAATCTCAACCATGGAAGGGAAGCAATGGTTATCTTTGTACTGAGAATTGCTCCTATAACATCTAAACTCTGAGTCGGTTCCAGATGAGATTTGCCGTAGTTTATGGTTATCCCCAGACAAGAGCAAGTCTGGAGAACCTGGTCTCTTGCACATAAGAGTTGATGCCTGGTTGGAGAGGTAATGAGCCAGTCATCTAGATACAGAAACACTTAGAATCCTTGCAGTCTTAGGTGAGTTGCTACTAATGCCATGCACTTGGTAAACACCCTGGGGCCTATGGTGAGCCCAAAGGGCAGTACTCTGAATTGATAATGAATAGCTCCCAGTCAGAAGCATAAATACCTTCTGGACCGTCAATTCATCTTTATGTGACAGTACGCATCCTGAAGGTCTATACAGCACAGCCAGTCATCCTTGCCCAGAAAGTGGAGAATGGACTGAACTGTGACCATCCGAAACTTGGTTCTTTGAACTGACTTGTTTAGTTAATTGAGATCCCAAATTGGTCTCCAGTCCCCTGTTTTCTTTGGCACTAAAATGAACTTTGAGTAAGTTCCAGATTCTATCTGGTCTGGCGGGACCCTCTTGGATGACTTTTTTTTGTGTGTCTGAATTGCTTCTTGTTCCCTCCGAATGGGTGGAACATCGGAGGTTTTTCTTGAAAGTGGTGGTGGAAGGGAAAAGGGTATTATATATCCTCTGTAAATAATCACATAATGTGTGGGCATCTGAAAGAAGCAATTTATGTCCACATTTTTTTTAAATCTTGCTGGCTTTTCCAACATTTTAAAATTTTTTTTGAAAATTGTCTTAATAGAAAAAACAGAAAGTTTTTTTTTTTTTGGAAGGCAAAAGGGAAAAACGGAAAAATACCAACAATGGTAATGAAGAACTATTAAGGTAGTGGAATAGTATCAGGAATACAAATGAGGGAAGAAAAACTGATGGATATTAAACAGATGAAAATGGAAAATAGGGTAAGGTTTATGATAAGAAAGATAGTAAGAAGTAAGAAAATAAGTATGTAAGAAATATAACTGTCACTTTAAAGCTCGAAAGTAACAGTAGACCACGTCTTTTCAGTGGAGTGGCAAACTAGATCTGAGGTAATTGGGGTTGGTGCATTGTGGGTAAGGGAGAAGCTCGAGAGTTCCTGGTTGCCACAAGCTTCAGCAAAGGCCAAGTTGGATCCGATGGATCGGATCCGATCCCATCAGTTGAGGGATGAATGAAAACTGACATCAGATACAGTGATTAGCACTGCTGACCGGTTAGCCCTGTGGTGGGAAAATCACAATAGAAAATCTTCAGGACTGTCTTACACAAAAGTTAAACAGCAGCATACTCATCCTGAATTGTAAAAATAAGAAATAACCAACAAATCTATATCACAACAATAAACTATATTCAAGAACAGAGAGGGTGGGTGCAGCTACTGCAGCAGTAAGGAATTTGAACATCTACTGTTATGGACAAGTACAACTTGTACAACTGTACTATGTTCATCATTTCCACTTCTGCATTAGCTTTTAGGCTATATGGGTTGCTTACCAAAGACTATCTGACCCAGGATGAGGAAAGATGTGGATTTAGGAGTCCCTGTAGAATGTTCTTGCAAAGCCACTCCTGAATCTAGAAAAAAAATCCACTTTTTTAATTCCTTGTATGGGAATGTACAGAGGACCGTGTAGCTGCCTCTAGAATACTTCTAGAGTCCAACACTTTCCATTTCACCATCAAAGGAGACAAGCGTCTAGAAGAGTGGGCCTGGATAACAAAGGACAGCCATCAAGAAATAATTTGTTTTGACAAGAGCTATACTTTCTTTGTCCCATACATGAAATAAACAACTGATCAGCTTTTCTAAAGGACTTGGTTCTATCAAGATAGTACCCAAGCTGCCAATGCACATAGAGTATGTATAAACCTTTCTCATTGGTTAGGATGGTCTGGATAGAACACTGGGAGACTGACGGCTTGATTCAGCGTGAACTCTGAAACAAGCCTGATTATAAATGAGGAATTTGTTCTTAATGATACCTCATCAGTACGAAAGACCAGATAGGGTTCAGCCACAACAGTTTGTAGCTAAGATACTCCTCTTTCAAATGACAGAGCAATGAAAATAACAGTTTTACATGTAATGAACCTTAATGGTGCTTGATGTGCAGGCTAAAATGGAGACATGGTTTTCCCAGCACAAAGTTAAGACCTCGGGAAGGAGCAAATTGTTTACTAGGAGGTCTTGGGTGAAAAACTCCTTTCAGACAATGGTTTACAAGAAACACACAAGAAAGTGGAGGATCCAAGGGCAAACATGCTGAAATGGCTGCAAGATGTACCTTGATAGAGGAGTACAAAAGGTCAGAGATTAGTAGCCTTCACAAATACGTAAGCACTGTCGGAACATACTTCCCCAGTAGAGCCCTGGCTATTGGCTAGACACCAATTAGGAAAATCTTTTTCCAGTAGTAGTTTTTTTGCCTTCTTTTGTACCTGTTGCACATCCTCTGAAAGTAAGTGCATAAAAGGAATTAGAATTGAATCACCCAGGAAGTTAGTTGAAGATGTTTGAAAATGGGGTGCATCAAATTCCCCATGTTTTGTCTGAGTAGGTCAAGTTTATGAAGAAGCTTGTGGTAATTACCCTTGGTCATTTCCATATGAAGAGAGAAACATTGCTGCCTGGGCTAAAAAAGAGTCACCACAATTTTTGGCGAGACCTTCTGAATCTTCATAATTACTCTAGATATCAGTGGAAAGGGTGGAAATGCATAAAAAAAATCCTGTTTATGCAAATGAAGAGGCATCTATTTTCTGGGCCTGCTTACAAGGAGTCCTGGAGTGGAATTTGTTTAGTTGTCTGTTTTGAAAGAAGGTAAGCAGATTTACTTGAGGTGTTCCCCACAAGTGAATCAATTCCTGAAAGACCCCCGCCCCATAGCTTTCAATCCTCCATCTCCAAAATGAGGAACACTACCGCTTTTAATGTGTGACAAATGGCCAAAATGTGGAACACTTACTAACAGCTTGCTAACGACGTCACCTACGAAGCTCATAAGATGGTTAAAATGTGCTATTTTTACATATAAAAACTTATCTTGATGAATTAATAAGATTCTGCCCTCTTTACCATGAATATCACTTAAAAAAATATCTAGCACTGAATGGTTGACAGATGCTTTCAATGTGGAACATGAATATTTCTGGACCTCAAATGAGGAACATTCCTCGTAATGAGGTACACTTGAGAGGTATGCCCCCCCCATTCAATTCCCATTAGTGAAAGTTTGTCCTGGTCCTGATCAGCTTGTCTGTCATTCTGCTTTGCTCTGGTAGAATATAGGATGCTTAGAGGGTTAATGAGTGCTGTAAAGCTATCTCCCAAGCCATCACTGCCAGCCTCTACAGACGGTACTACCTTTCACACCATTGCTTGTTGAAATACAACATAACTGTGGTGCTGTCTGTTGTCTTAAATCATGTGGAGAGGTCCTGGGGACCACAGATGATGAAGAGGTTAAAGCATGGGTCTCATTTAACATCTCTTTGACATTTATGTTCCTTGATCTGTCTGAGGAATTCCTCTGGGTGTGCACCTTTAACCCCCCCCCCTCACACACACACACACACACACACACACACACACACACACACACACACACTGAAACGGCCCACCAAGTGAAATCTGAGGCACCTGTAGTTACAGACTGAGTTGCAGGTAGAGGATACAAGGAGAGACCTGAACTTATTTGTATTTGCAGTTTCTACTGGTGAGCTTCTTTTTTAACAAAGGCCAAGATTGGAATCTGAAATTCTAGAGGATGAAAACGTTTAATCAGTGTGATTTTTTTTTTCTTAAGAAACCATTGAATCTTTCTCATGTGTAACCTGGCAAGAGGAATCATGAGAATGACAGAAGCCATGCACCCATAATCTTAAAATATTCCCCTGGATTTACGAAGCCCTAAATAGCGTGCAGGATTAGCCTAAGAGCTATATTCGGCAATATGGCCAACGTGCGATCCAGGAACGAGCTCCCAGGACGTGCACGTGAGCTCTTAGGCTAATTCTGCATGGACCGAGCTTCTGTATGCAAATTACCCTCATTTGCAGGTGAAAAACATGTAAATGAGGGTAATCTGTGATCCAGGAAGCAGACAGCTGTCAGTGCAGGATGAGTGCAGTCTGCAGAAATGTACTCGGTTAGTAACAGAGTACATTTCTGCAAACTACAAAACGGAGATATGACAGCTCCAAATAAAGGGTGCATATCATTGATGAAGCATGCCAATGGCCAAGTAGAAGGCCACTGGCATAGCAAAATGCGTAAATAATAAAAAAAAAACAACTTTTATTTTATTTTCGCCGATCATGCCTGTTTAAGCATAGGGCAGCGGCGCGCAAACAGGATCGGGAGGAAAAGAATAAAACAAACCTAAAATAAGCATTCTAACTAAAAGCAGTAGTCTGCCATGCAAGTCATTGGCAGGCATAAGACAACCTGGCCAGTGAGTAATGACTGCTAAGGGGGGAGGCTCAATGTGGGACATGTAACTATGCATTAGCAGGCAATCCTATGCAAATGAGGGGTAGGACAGTGAATCACAGATTTCCCTAGGGTGTGAGGCAGGTCCCAACAGTGTAAGAGTATAAACAGCTGGGTGCAAGACTAGGATATAGGTGACATCATGGGGGGGGGGGGTGTCAGGCATACTGTAAGTGGATTGGAGCCCTGTGGCTCGGGACCACTCCTAGCTTAGCACAGCCAAGCTAGAGATGTGTCCAAACTGCCTAGCACTCCTTACAAAGTGTAAGCGGGTGTGCGTGCCGCGCACGGGGTTTCACAGGAAGAAAAAGGAAATTAAACCAGGAAATAGCAGCTCTGTGCACATTTGAGCAATCTGTTTGCGCAGAGCACACACAGGCTTAAAAAGGAGGCAATGGGAAGGGAAAACAGCAGTAGGAAGGTAATCAAGGAGAACTAGCTGAGCTGCCAGGTGAAATGTATCAGAATCAGCTAATTACAGAGGCAGCAGACCAGCCCAGCCCAGAACACCACTACAAACCAAGCAAACACCTTCCCCCTGGTGATTCTATACTCTACACCACCAGTATATACAAGCGGGGAAATTTGAACAAACAAACCTAAAAAATGAGAAGGGCTGCAGCAGGCAACATAGAACAACATGTGCCAGAGGCTGAGGGTGGTGAGGATGTGAATGCTGCCGAACAACCCACAGTGAGGAGACACAGAAGAGTGTACAGACCCAGGGTAACCTACCAGGGGCTACAAGAGCTGGAGATAGTGGAGTGCTATAGGGTGGACAGAGACCTCCTACAGGAAATCGTTGAGTTGTGCAGGCCACACCTGACACACCACACTGGCCAAGGGGAACCCATCCCAGTGGATACCAAGTTATGTGTAGGCCTAGGTATACTAGCCACAGGTACCTCCCAAAGCACAACTGGGGATATCATGGGCACCTCACAGACATCAGCATCCAGAGTATTCCACCAGTTCCTGGATGCCATGTCAGCACATGCCAGTGGGCACGTATATTTCCTCAACACACATGAGGTGTTGACCAACAATATGTGTCTCTTCCACCAAACAGCAAACTACCCTGGGATAGTGGGTGCTACAGACTGCAGGCACTTGCGCATCAAAGCACCACCCAGTGAGCAGGGTAGGGCCTACTTCAACTGCAGGGGCATCCCTTCCATCAACTGCCAGGTCATATGTGATGCCCAGGGCATTATGCTGAATGTGTGTGCTAGCTGCCCTGGAAGTTATGATGATTCACACATATGGCAACTGACACAGCTGAACCACGATGTGGACATCTCCTACGGTCACCTAGTGGGTGATGCTGGGTACCCACTGTAGCCGTGGCTTATGGCACCCTCAGAAATGCACACACACCTGAACAACAACGCCATAATGAACACACGCACAGGCCAGACATATAATAGAGCATGAGTTTGGGATGCCCAGGTCACGGTTCCGGTGTCTGGACATATCCGGCGGAGCCCTGCAGTATTCACCAGCTACATGTACCCAAATTGTTATGGTATGTGCTATACTACACAATGTGATCCTGCGGAAACAGCTGCAGCAGGAACAGCATGGGGCAGGGCCACACAGCCCCCCACCAATGCCAAGGCCTGTACAGGCACAGAGTGACTCTGAGGAGGAACAAGCTGAGCCTACCCCAGTAGGCAGAAGGGGGCGTGCCCAGTATGTCCTGGTCTTGGCAAAGAGGCAATGCATAGCATATGCACTGGCACAGTAGGGACCCAGGGAATGACACCTCTCTCTGACACGTACAGACAGTAAAAGCGATGCCAAACATGAAACTACCTGTGCCCAACCACGTATAGGGAGTGTACTATGTGCATCTGACATAGGCAGCCCTCCAGCACCATCCTCAAGTCCAACACACCCTCAAGGTAAGTCAATCAACCTACCAATTGCCAAATAGAGTAGAATGTATTTTAACCTGTAGCTATGGTATGGATGTGACCATGTAAGGGAATTGGGTGGTTGAATGTCAAGGCAGCAGACAGTAGACACCCATATTGGCATCATAACATCTGTAACAAATACTGGAGTCACCATAGTAATCCGTACCACACAGGGCGACAAAACCCACTGCAGGAAATAGCCTGAACGACATGGGTGTCCATAAAAGCCACACATGCCAGTCAGGAAGGTTCACATACCCAACAACAGTCTCAGCCAGCATGACAGGTGAAGACAAACACAAACAAATGCTGTACTATGGCCTCTGAATGTGCCCTGTGGGTAACCCCTCCCCCCCAGGCCTACACAGACAGACCACAGCAGACCAGGCAGTCGGATTGTAAGTTGTGAAGGCTAAGAAGTCAGAAACTAATATGTAGGTAAACAAAGCTAGGATCTGTAGTACACTGGTAAGGCTCTAGCCAGCAGGATAGGTAAGACTACAGACTGAAATGGAGTACTTGACATACCAGTACAGTCCTAGCAAATGTGTACAAGTGGCAGGTGCGCCCCCCCCCATCCAACGTACACTTATAGCAACAGTCAGGTGTGCCCCCACTCCTGTGTAGAACAGTAGAAACAGTCAGGTGCCCCCCCCCCGCTATGCAGAAATGTAGCAACAGTCAATGCCAAATGACCGATGGATACCCTGCAGACACAGCATGCTACCTGTCGGTGTACAACACAAAGGTCAGCACCACAGTACAAACTACCTGGACGTGATCCACACATGCAACACAGATGGCCATACTGGGCATGCTCACACACAAACACATGAAGGCCATGTCTGCAAACACCAGTGGACCAGACATATCTGGCAGTTGCTGTCCTCAGTGCAGACACACGTCAGTATGCACCACTCGTGCCTTGCACACACAGTGGATAGGAATACAGACAAACATGTAAGGACAACACACTATAATAAGCCACAGGTAAACGGGCATAGATGTGACCGTGACAAAGAGCCATGCGGGCCTGTCCCAACCGGCACACAGCCAAAGGGCACCCAACATATGAGGTGCGGATGTAACCCACAGCAGATACTAGCCAACAGTACCTGTCAGCATGACAGACTACGTGGTGCACGTGCCAGCTGTGCAACAAGACTGTACACAAAGTAGCCATCTAGTAGCTGTATACACGTACCTGTGACATATCACCCCGTGTGTGCCCACACGTGGCATGTCAACCCCTACATGAATGGGGTATGGCCCATGCACACACCGCCTTCCCCATAGCAGTAGTATGACAAGCCTGCTGAGGTCATCCAATGTGAATTACACCTTTGGGAGAGCTATAGCACAGTAATATGCATGGTGCATCCCATAACTGCATACTGCTGTAGTGATAGACTAGTTAGGTAGTAGTAGTACTAACCCCAGACCTGTCAATTGTGTGAGTGTGTGTTTGTGTGCGTGCCTGTCTGTCTCTGAATGTGTAGAGAGAAATGCTTGTTAGGCTACTCACACTCCGTACAACACATATATTCAACTTTGGCAAGGCTGCTGATGTCACTCACCTAGTAATACACCTCTGGGAAAGTGATAGCCCTGTAATCGCCGTAGCGTGTTCTGTAACTGCATACTACTGTAGTGTGATAAACTAGTTAGGTAGGTGTTCGAACCCCAGACCTGGCAACTGTGTGTGTGTGTGTGTGTGTGTGTGTGTGTGTGTGTGTGTGTGTGTGTGTGTGTCTGACTGAGTAGAGAGCAATGCTTTTTATTTATTTTTTATTTTACATTTGTTAACCGGGCTGGTCTAGCTGGATATATGTCCATTTTCAGTAGAGGCCCGGGGAGAAAAGCTCCACACATAAATCAATTACAAAGAGACATATTAATAAAAAGATGAGTACAATAAGAATATACATTTAGTAACAAGAACAACAAAATACCTAAGGCACACCAAAAAAATATACTAGTTCAGTAGAAGCATCACAATTAAACAGCTAAAGATTAGCAAAATTGTTTTCGATAATCTGTTGGAGAGAAAGAAGTAAAACAGGGATTCATGAAGAAATACAAGGGAGGAGAAGAGTGAGAAGCAATGGTCAGTAAGGAGAAGAAGTAAGAAGATGGTAAAGAGGACAGGGGAGAGAAAAAGGAGGAGTGGGTCAGAGCATAAGAGGAGAGCAACAGGGCGATAAGAAGAAAGTATATGTATAGCTAATAAGTACAGTGTATAGTTATAGTAGAGTAGGGGGAATGAAGAAGGTTAGTCAGGAGTCCTAGAGGAACAAAGCCAGTGATTTTGGAAGTACAGTTTGATTTTTTGTTTGAAGAGTGGTAAGGAGGGGATTAGAGTGATATCAGTGGGTAGCTGATTCCATGTTCTACCTACAGTATTGGTGAACAGAGAGTCACCAGCTAAATTATGGGATTTTACAGATTTGGTCATGAGTTTAGAAGAAGATCGTAGGGAGGTAAGATTATTATAAGGGATTAAAAGTTGAGAAAGTATAGGGGTGTTATCAGGTTGGTAAAGTATCTTGTGGGCAATGGTAAGTTGTGAGATCATAAGGCAGTTTTGTAGCTCAAGCCAGCCTAGGAGTTTTAGGTTATGACAGTGATGTGTTCTAAAAGGGTTACTGGTGGCAAAGCGGGCAATGCTATTGTAACAGGTTGCTAGTTTATTTAGGTTAGCCTTCTTAAGGTTAGTGAAAATAGGTGAGGTGTAAAAGAGAGTAGATATCAGATGGGAGTGGGCGATAGTAGCTCTGGTAGAAGGTGTAAGAAATGGTTTAATACGGTATAACGATCCTATTTTTTTGTTAACTGTTTTGATGATGTTATTGATGTGTTGATCAAAAGTGAGACTGTTGTCGATGGTTATACCTAGCAGTTTAGTTGTCGTGTCAGGAGAGATGACAGTGGTATCATTAGACATGATGTTGAAATTTAATGGGGAGGCTCGAGTGGTAGGAGTGAAAAGGAGAAGTTTCATTTTTTTAGCATTGAGGAGGAGGTACCGTCTAGTAAACCAAGTTTCTACAGTGTTGAAAGTAGTTTGAGTTAGAGAGAGTAGCTCTGAAGAGGTAGATGCTGAACAAATAATAGTGAAGTCGTCAGCATATTGGATGCAGGTAGCTTGAGGGATTACAGTGTTGAGATCGTTTATGTAAAGGGAGAAGAGAAGTGGGCCGAGAATGGAGCCCTGTGGGACTCCAATAGAAACAGGCAATAAGGAAGAGATATGATTGTCCCAACGAACGGCTTGATGTCTGTTGCTAAGATAAGAAGTAAACCATTTTATAGCCAGGTTATCAAATGAGAGGGATTCGAGGATGTTAATAAGGGAAGAGTGGTTCACCATGTCAAAAGCTTTAGAGAGGTCAATGACCTCTATTTAAAGAGGTGAAAAGATTGGAGTTACGATAGTTGATGGTGTCAACAAAGGAAAGGAGGGCAGTGGAGGTGCTATGGTGGGGTCTAATGCCATGTTGACAGTTGGCTATTATGTTGTGTAAAGAGAGATACTGTACAAGTTGCAGATGGATACATTTCTCCATAATCTTAGCTAGAGGTGAGAGAAGAGCAATAGGTCTAAAGTTAGTGTAGTCAATAGAGTTACCACCTTTGTGTAGTGGGATGATATGAGAGACTTTCCATATATCTGGTATGGTTCCCTCTTGGATAGTCCTATTAATGAGTATAGATATGGGGTATGCAATCTGTTTAGCAGCCTTTTGAAGAAAGAGAGAGGGGAGTTTATCAGCAGAGGGGGTGCAGGGTTTCAGTTTGAGAATAAGCTTGTAGATGAAAGAGGCAGAGATAGGATGAAGAGTGAAGTTGTGGGGGGAATCAACAAGATTATTTGGAGGGTAAAAGTTATTGGTGTTCAGTTGTCTAGCAAGAGATTGAATGGTTTCTATAAAAAAGGAGTTAAAAGTGTTTGCAGTATGGTTAGGGGTATCTGGGTCTGCGTTTATGGGGGAGGGAGTTTTAGCTGTTCCAGGTGAAAGGAGTTTGTTGATTGAAGACCAGAATTGTTTGGGTTTATTTAAATGGGTTTGTTGAAGTTCACAGTAGTAGTTTTTTTTTGTCAGAGATTATAGCTTTTTTTGTAAGATTTCTAAGTTGGCAAAAATGAAGAAAATCAGAGCTGATTCTATTAGGCTACTCACACTCCGTACAATACATATACTCTACTTTGGCAAGGCTGCTGATGTCACTCACCTAGAAATACACCTCTGGGGAAAGTGATAGCCCAGTAATCGCCGTAGCATGTTCTGTAACTGCGGACTGGTGTAGTGTGATAAACTAGTTAGGTAGGTGTTCAAACCCCAAACCTGGCAACTGTGTATGTGTGTGTGTGTGTGTGTGTGTGTGTGTGTGCGTGTGTGTGTGTGTGTGTGTGTGTGCGTGTGTGTGTGTGTGTGTGTGTGTGTGTGTGTCTGAGTAGAGAGCAATGCTTTTTAGGCTACTCACACTCTGTACAATACATATACTCTACTTTGGCAAGGCTGCTGACGTCACTCACCTAGAAATACACCTCTGGGAAAGTGATAGCCCAGTAATCGCCGTAACACGTCCTGTAACTGCGTACTGCTGTAGTGTGATTTAGAACAGTGGTAGGGTTCCATCTCCATCCATGGCAGTTTGGGATGTTTTGTGTGCATTTCAGTGTATATGGAGCAATGCATTATAGGCTACTTACTCACAGTACATTACAAATGCCCTACTTTGGTAATCCTGCTGATGTCATTAATTGTGAAATACACCTTTGGGTAAGATGTACTTCAGTAATGTCTGTGGCGCGTACTATAACTGCGTAGTGCTGTAGTGTAGTAAACTAGTTAGGTAGGGGTTCTACTCCCAGACATGACAGGTTTTGTGTGTGTGTGTGTGTGTGTGTGTGTGTGTGTGTGTGTGTGTGTTTGTAACTTGTATCCTGTGTAGAGGTGGTTGTGAGTGTGTGACACCTGTGGGCAATGTGGAGGGGTTTTGCTTATTTCATTTATGGTGGCCCTACTATATATATCACATTGTCAACCATACAGGGATAACAGATGTAAATAGCTGAGAGGCTGGGGTGCAAAGCCATACCCATACATGTGACATCAAGGCCAGCCAATCACAGCAACCCCACTGTGCCTTCACATGTGACTCACAACGGACATACCATGCCTGATAACATGCCCTGTATGTACAGATGATACTGACATCAGGAAATGCTGTTAGCATGCCATCAATGTAGGTGCAGGGTAAACCTCCTGACCATTACCAGTCCCTGCCACATTTGGGCAAGACTGGCACATCTGATGATAACCTGTGTTCACAGCATGGGCCAAACACCCCAGGTACAGTTCCACATGTCACTGTACATGCATGTGGGAGGTGTGCACATCCTAGACACCATCCAAGTCATGGACTAGGAAACACATACATGGCAAGTGATGCACAGCATTGGCCACACACAATAGTCACCCAGGTGACTGGATGAGGGATGCAATACCCACCTGTGTGGGCAAATGCAGAAGCTACAAGCTTGAGCCACAATGCAGACCATTGTCATGTGGCCTGATGCCAAGGTTTACCCATCGCCTACCCTTGTATAGCCTGCTGGCACTGTTTACCACCAAACACCCATGCAGAAATGCACCCACGCATGTCAGAACTGGCACCTTGTGTGTTCATGTGTGTGTTGTATGGTGCGCATGTCCACATCCAGACGTACTACACCCCCAGGGCACAGTGAAGCATGCTGTCTGATGTCTGACACCCCCTCATACTCACTGCCCATATGACCTCCATATGACCCGTGTGGTGCATGTGTTTCCTGCACATTGATATGTTGTGGCAATCCCACTAGTGATGAGTTGCACTCCTGGCCCTGCCAAGTGTGTTAATGTGTGTGCGTCCCTGTGTGAGTGTGCCTGTGTTGACGCTGGCACCTGTTCATGCAGACAGGCACGTGTACGTCACCTACTGTATATCTACTGTATCCCTGCTGCAGATGTCACTCACCATCACATATATGTTCTGAGTGCTCACCACCAGATAACCCATGTGGTGCATCCAATAACTGCATCGAACTGTGATAGCACTACATAGCTGTCGGGGGGTTTGATACCCTGTGCTGGTAGGTGTGTGACACAAACATGCTTCAGTTTTACCCTCCCTGACATGTATTCGCCTCTGTCTACCTCCCCCACCCCCTCCCTGGTGGATGTGGAGACCCAGACCTGCTTTGCTTAGGCAGCAGCATGTGCATTTTAAGTGATGCCCATGTTCAGCTGATGGCCTCTGCATGAATTGCAGCCCTCCCCTAGCTGATTGCATGTGGAACAGCTGTGGTAACATTCCCATAGCCAATTGCATGGAAACGCACTCCAATACCTTAGAATATCATGGTGGTGTTGGCCCATGTCTGTCACTGTGAGCTGGAACTAGAACTGTCGTTTGGCAAACAGCATCTCAGATGGGTTGTGGATTTACCTCTAACAACATACACTGTGGAAAAAGGGCAACAAACAGGAGGGAGATATGCCTGACCTGACTACAGCCTGTAAGTGCTGCTATACTGCATATGGAGTAATGTTGGTTTAACAGTGTTTGTCTGGATATGCCTGTTGTACATGTCACAATACCTGCCATGTCAGTTACAGGTATGTGAGGAATCCCCATCTGCAGACTGGGAAGTGTTGTGCCTTTGGTTTCATGTGTTAGCCACGATGCATCTATCTGTGGAATGCAGAAGGTAGTGTGAGGACTGCAATCTACTGATGGTGAAGGCCTTGACAGTTACTGACTACATATCCCTCATTGGACATATGTTGTAACAAACCCCGTTACAATGGTAGATTTATGAGGGTATCATAGCAAGATGTCTATACTGGCCCTGTGTATGTGCTGTCAGCCACACCTCTGTCAACCTTTGTACATATGTCGTGCATAAAGTGGTGCATATGTGCTGTGCACCGTAAATAGTGTCATCATATCTGATAATAAGCCAGTAATATATCAGATTGCTACACGTCATATACAGTACGGGTTACATTTCATGCCATAACCTGGACATTCTGTGGATGTTTGTACAGCACTGAGGTCTGTGTAGTGATGGTGAATGTCGACAGTGTGTGTACTGATAATATGTACTTTGACCTGTGTACAGACTGTTGTAGATGTCATTGTACTAGCTCCCCTTCTGTCTGATGTTACATGCTGCCCCACTGTATGGTACCATTTTACCTTACATGTTTGTAGGGCCATACATACACAGGTCCCATACCACAGACAGCCATCAGACCAAACTTTGTAGCAGCCCAGTATATGTAGGATCATTCTGTAAGTGGCACATATGAGGATGGTGTAGAACCGATAGTCCATATACTATATTATTATGCTAGCATACCATATGTGGCTGTGGCTGCGTTCACATTGGTTGTGATTATGCACTGTCACACAAGTGTATCCTACCCTGTGCTGTGACATGGCTGTTGAGCCTGCTATATATGCAGGTATTGTACAATGATATCTTTAGGATGTTTGTCAGTAGCCAATGGCACACATGTTATGAGCAGATTTCACCTTCCACACACACCATGTCTGTGAAGACAATCCCAATGACAGTAGCAATAGTCTATTAATAAACCTGCTATACATACCTGACATCCCCTTGCACTACGACATAGGTACTATAGGGGCTGGGGTACGGCTACACTCCATGTCCAGGACATATGGTGGAAATATATGGAGATGTACTTATCCAGATAGCCATATATATATATATATATATATATATATATATATATATCTGAGTACACGTCTAGTACTTCCAATCACCACTGTCATGGCAACCACCCACTATGAATCCCTACATCATGTGGGCGTACTCCCTGTACATTCCCTGTGTGATGGACATCCTTCCTGTGTGTGGGTATCAATGTTACAGACAGCAGGTAGCAATACCTCTTACAGGAGAACCTGCACACTCAGGACAGCCATATATATGAAGGAAGATCAGGACATACAGACAGACTGTGAGTAGAGTGGTGTTATGCTTTGTATAGTACTGGTGTTACAGGGTGTGTGTGTGTACATACTAGTTTACCTTGGAATGCAGTCTGTCTGCATAGCTCACTACTGTGGGCCTATCCTCTAGCTGGACAGAGGTGTGACTATCATGTGTTGTCTGTCCACCACACACGTCCTGTGTCGGATATTGCACTGGCAGTGTGTGTGTGTTGCGTGCTATCAGTACATGGCTACATCTATTTGTGTTCCTAATGTCTTATTTCGGCATAAGGGTATGTTACAACACATCCTGTAACACCAGCAAGTTCCAGGGTGTATAACAGCAATATTGCGAGTATAGCCCTGTGTGCCTGCCTTTGTCCTCCACATATATGGCAGGCTTTGTCCTGCTGTGATACAGTTAGGGGTTGTTAGGTAATGGCCCATCATTACTTACTGCTAGCATTCCTTCTATCATCCCAGTCATAACGTGGACTCCCACAACATTTGTTGGTCAGGGTCCATACATGTGACAGATACATTGACATTACCACAAGTAATGAATGTCCCCCTAGGGCTTGACTACAGGGTGTAATTGGAGGCTGCTGAACTACATCTGATACTGTTGATTGTTACTTATCTTGCAGGCAAATCCTTTGTGTACTGTTGTATGAATTGAAGGGCTTGGCCTGGACACATCTGCACTGTCTGCATCTACTGTTTTGTGTGGGCCTTGCATCCACCACTGGTTATATACACAAGATTCTATGTGCTGTTAGTAATGGCATACATTATTGTATGGTACACAAATAAAGGTGGTCTGTGTATACATACCTGTGTGTTGTGTCATGTCCTTTGAATTGTGACTGGGTATATGTGTAATGTAAGTATTCCCTTTGTGGGGCTGGTTGCCACACTACACATGTCACAGGCACCAGTTACAGGGCTTGTGGCTAACGGATATACACTGCACCCAGTACGTCCACACTACTTCTACATATGTATGGCTACTAATACCCTTTGTCTGTGTATATGTGTATGTACCCCTATATCTGATATATCTTATCTATATATACCAGCAACGATTGTCACTGTAAAGATGTGTGTGCATATCTATACCGTTATAATGTGTACCCCTTCAACATTGTACATTCCCTGTGGTACAATAACTTTTCTGCATGGTATGTTATAGATATTGCCTTGACATGTACAGGTGACTTGGATTACTGTTGGAGCATTGTAGCTGTGTTGAGGTGGGTCCTGACGTCAAGTACTGCATGTGCTGGATATTGGATTGCACAGCATATTCGTTAGAGATGGGGGGGATTACGTAGCAGTACTTACAATATGTCACTCATTTGTGTCTCCAACCCCATTAACTGTGCTCATGGTCTGTTATGTTGTACTGAGTGGGCCAGGAGTCCATTCCCATGTGGAAATCATATACACATGTCTATATATATATATATATATATATATATATATATATATATATATATATATATATATATATATGCATAATTATATATGTGAAATCCCCATATATAGAGGGATAAAACTGGACATTGATATAGCTCTATATGGGTCCATTTGATAATGCAGAAACTGCAAAATGCCGACGACGAGAACACCGACACCGGAAGATCGACAACGGAGATGATCGACAGTTGAAAATCCAGACGCTGAGAACACTGACATGTTAAGGTAAATGTGGGGTCAGGGTTAGGGGCGGATTAAGTGAGTTAGAGTTAGGGCGCAGGCCAGGTGAGTGTGCGATAGTGACAGACTGTAGAGTTGGGGCGGGTTAAGTGAGTTAGGGTTAGGGCGCGGGTTAGGTGAGTGTGCAATAGTGGCAGACCTTAGGGTTAGGGTTTGGGTTAAGGTTAGTGCATAGATAGTTGTGTATGTAAGGATTAGTGTAGGTTTGTAAGGTTTTTGGTGTGCTTGTGTTGTGTGTGTGTTTTTTGGTCAGGGGATTTGTTTTGTTTTTTGATTATCGGGCATGTGAAGTTTCGTGATTTTGAACTTTCGGTTTTGTGGTGTCGGTGATTTCGTTGTCTGTGTTTTTGCATATCGGTGTTATCAGGTAGACCCTTTTATATATATGTGTGTGTATGTATGTAGATATATATATATATATATATATATATATATATATATAAATGGATATGTACACTGAACATATTTATCTATGTACAATTGCTGTTATATGGTTATTTGTGAGTCATACATACACATATATATACCTATAGCTGTCTATCTGTCTACATTTACAGATGTATATCTGTCCGTATGTCCATGCATGTTCAGCTTATATGTGTGGCCTGTACCTCATTCTCTTGGCAATTGACATGGATGACCTTAGGACTGCGGTCAGTCATTCGTGCTGACACATACATGTTTCAGACTTACCATCTCCTTCAATATATGTGTTCTACTACACATAACTGTGTTACTTGCAACATTTTAAGTGCATTAGAGAAATATATGACAGATATCCCTATTTGTACCCACATTATGGTGCACTATGTCCAGGATTCATGCATTAAGAGGTTGTGTGGTGTGATATTACTACATTTCTTGTGCTACTGACTGATTGTGCTGGATGATATGTATGTGAAATAAGTGGGTATGTACATCTGCCATGGTTTACTGGTAAATCACGTAGTGTATCATGTGCAGGGTCCTGGGTTTGGGCCTTGCAGAGGCTGTATATTTTGTTGCTGGGCAGAACACCGGCTGTTGGATACAGAGTGCGTAAGGGACATTTGAGCGGTTGTGCATGGGTGTGCGCAGAGCTAAGCAATGCTAACCTCCGGTTGCGTTTCCTTACACTCAGCTAGCATCTACTTTGCTTAATCTATGTAGGCAATGCTTACCCCCGCGCAAATACATGTACACATGCTTACAACTGTTTATCCATGCTTACTACTGCTGTTTTGCGCTTACACCTGCTTACTAGTGCCTTAGTCATTATGACACTTCACACGTGCATTTAAGGCAGTACTCCTGTGCAAATATAAATGTTATTTAGTAGGTTATACTGCACAATGATGTTAACATATGGATTTCACATGGAAAATAGAATGTGCTGCAGTGGGACTTGAACCGGGAATGCATGCGCGTTAGGCGGATGCTCTGCCTACTACACTATTGCTGTTCTGCTTCATTTGCATATGTCTACCATTCCATTCCCCACTTGCTAGCCCTGCCATACCACACCTCCACCCATTTCCCTCTTTGCACGTCTCGGTACTCCTCCAGTACACTGTCCCGACCCAAGCGTCTGCAGGCTCTTCATCCGTTTAGTCCACATACGTACCAGCCTTCCCTTGATCCTCCTCCGATACTGGTGGAGACATCGATGTGATCCACAACTGTTAGTTCATCCCGCCAGGGACGGACCTGTTGTTGTGTCAAGAGTAGACCTAGCTGGTCTACACTGTTTCGCCCAGTGGTAGCATTATGCCAAGGTTTTGTGTCGCAGCGGTTTGCTCACACACATGGCCAGCCTCATCTCCCGGTTTCACGGAACCAGAGCCCCAGGTGTGACATACTGTGCATGAAGCACGCTCACACGCCCCCACGATGTGCACCATATATCATTATTCCCTTCGGTATTATGCAGGACTACTGTTCTCACAGTATGATTGGACAGGCACTGTTCTGTGGTTGAGCAATTGATACGTGTGCTGGTATTAATCAACACACTTATATACATTTCCTATACTGTTGGATGACTGTGCTGGATGATGTGTTTGTGATCACAGCAGCTGAATGTGTATCCGCCATGTCTTAGCGGAACTCACGTTGACTATAGTGTGCAGGGTCAGGGGTTTGTAACCTGGCAGTGCAGATTATTTTGTTAATGGCCATGACAACAGCTGTTGGCTACAGAGTGACTAAGGCACTGTAGAACATTTGTAGGTGGGTATGCGCTGGTTTGCGCAAAGCACAGCATTGCTGACCTCTGGTTGTGGCGTCTTGCACGGAGTTAGCCTCTACATTGCTTCACCAGTGTGATAATTGCATACCGGCGGCCAAACAGGCTTACACCCGCTTGCTCCTGCATACACACGAGCAACTTTGTGTATTTAGTTCACATTTGTCAACCGGGACAATCCGAATGTATGCTTGTCCACTGTCAGTAGTGGCCCGGGGAGTATAGCTCCACATTGAGCCCAGCTACTTATTCCAATTAATACTGGGATGTTCACATTCATAGAGGATAACAGACATAACATACCTACGTCCCCCATTCTTCATGCTTAGTTTACATTAACATGCCGGTATTATCCACGCTTAGGTCAGGTTTACATGTCAGGTATGACTGCTGACAAAGGTCAGTTTAAGGTGAAGTTGGATTCCTGTTTAACAGGTCTAGATAGGTTACATGCAGGTATTCGGGGTAGGTGTAATTATTCCATACCTGTGTGGTACAGTAGAGGGGATAGTGAAGGAGTAGGTAGGTAGGTAGTGGAGGTGACATTGTAACTGTATAGTAGCCTGTAGGAATAATTGGATGGGGAGCAATAGGAAAGGTTTGTCAGATGTTGGGATCTGTATGTGTGGCAGGACAAGGGGTGTCGGTTTCATTAGTTGATGTAGTGGTATAGAGTGTGAGTTGGGGGAAGGGTTTCACAAGGTGGTGAGCCTGTGCTGATCCAAGTATGCCTGTGGTGTTCCTTCATGTGTTATTTACATGTGTCCTGTAGGACAGCTGAGATACTACATGTGGGTTGGGGGTTCCAGATACTGGCAATACAGTGGGGGAAGAGGGTGTCACCTACGTGTAACCTTAAACATTAATGGAAATGAAACAGGGGCTGATAGGTACATGGTGTGCATGGGGCACAAAGGGGGGAGTTAGGGGAATTATCCAGGGATGTGCAGGATGGCTACTTGGAAGGTCCATAGCTGGCCATGTCTACGACAACAGCTGTGCATATACACTGCATCTGGTGTTTGCGTTGAACACTCACAACCCCGGGGTGGGGGTGAGGACTACAATAATACATTGTGATGCTAATTAGGTCGGCTTACATGCCTACAGTGGGCTGTTGCGACCATGTGTTCTTAGGTGTTGTGTAGTGGGTTATGCAACAACACATATGGTTATACCGTACTTTGCCATGTAAATTGGACTGTGCTGTGGTTGGACCCATGCCAGGAATGGATGCCCGTTAGGCGTAAGCATACCTGTCGACTGTACAGTTTCCGCAGACTGTCCAGAGTTCTGCTTCATAATTTTGGTGTGTTCCTCTTACAATATGCACCTGTCTGACAAATACCTAGGAAATGAAGTCATTAAATAAAGACAAGTATTTGAGTTTAAATAAACACAAGTATTTGAGTTTAAGACTCCACATCCTTCAGAAGAGTCATGCTAATGCATAACCTATTATTCTATCAGATTTCTAAGGTTGTAAGTGGAATATTTAATTTCTGTCCCTATTTGTCCCCCCAACAGTTTAGGTTCTGTCAAGAGGTTTTGCTCTACGAGGATGAGAGATATGGGCGGAAGCTCTGCCCAATTCGCAATATTACTTACATCTCCGGGTGGTTCGAATACAACTGCGCCAGCCAACATCTGCACGCCTTGACCCATAATTGCATACCAGTAGTTCCCCCACCTGCCCCTCCTCTACAGCACCCAAACTTACTGTGGGTGCAGGTGAGGTCTAACCACACCACTACACACTGCCCACTCTCCACGTCTCAGGACCCATGTTGTACGTTGTCTCGACCCATGGGTCATCAGGCTTGCCCAACCTAGTAGTCCATGTATGTACACAGCCTGGTTAGATAAATCGTTACAGGGACTGACTCCGATCATCATCAATTTTTGGAGTGCCCCACAAGGGACACCGATGTCTTTGTTTCAAGATTAGACTTGGCGGGTCTCTCCCACTGGTAGTATCCTGCCTGTAGTCTGAGAAGCAGTGGTGCTTTTACTTGTATTGTGTGTTTGTATGTTTCACTTGTCTAGCTGGGGGGGGGGGGGCATTGATGCTACGTGTTACACGTTTGTTGATTGGACCCCTCACCCCCATTGGCACAGCCTGTAAACATATGTAATTCTTAACTACTGTATCATATCCTAGCTGTATATATGTGTATGTTTACACACACACATACATATATATATATATATATATATATATATATATATATATATATATATATCTACATTTTTTATATATATATATATATATATATATATATACACATATACATATATACACACACACACACACACACACACACACACACATCTGTATATGTATGTGTATATATATATATATATATATATATATATATATATATATATTGCTGTACATATATATCTACTGACATATGGATGTATGGGTGTCTGCATATGTCTATATCTATATGTGGGCATTTAATTATATTCTGTCTCTGTATGTATACATTTGTACTACAGAGAGGTAGAGGTATATCTCCATGTAGGTATGGGTATATATACACACACACCTCTACATTTTTATATCTACATCTGGTTATTCCGTTCTTTGTCATGTACAATAGATTGCGCTGCAGTGGGACTCGTAGAGGGAGTGGCTGCCCGTTGGGCGGCGGCTCTGGCCAATGCACACTATTGCTTACATCCCTGGGGTGGTCCACATAGAACCGCTCCAGCCAACACCTTCACCGCAAAGCCCATAATTTCATACCCATAGTTCCCAAACTGCACATCCTCTTCAGCACTCTTCCTTACTCCAGGTGCAGGTCGGGTCTGTACACATCAGTACACACTACCCACTCCCCACTTCTCAAGACCCATCACGTATGTTGTCTCGCCTCATGGATCACCAAGCTTCCCCTACCTTGCAGACCGGGAACATGCGTGGCCTGCCATTGGACATTGTTGGGCTTCCTGCCATTACACCGATCATTGAATTTTTGGGTGTCCTTCAAGGGACATTCATGTCTTTGTTTCAAGATTAGACTTGGCAGGTGTTTCCCACTGGTAGTATCATGCCTGTAGTCCGGGAAGCAGTGGTGTGTTTACTTTTATTGTGTGTTTGTATGTTTCACTTGTCTAGCTGGGGAGGGGGGTGGTGCTACGTGTTACACATTTGTTGACTGCACCCCTCACCCCCATTTGCATGGCCTGTGAACATATGTAATTCTTAACTGCTGTATCATATCCTTACTATATATATGTGTATATGGGTGTCTGCATATGTATATATCGGGTCTATATTAGAACATCGAAGTTTCACAACCTCGAATGTCCTAATATCGACTTCTATTCAGCGAACGCTGAAAATAGCGAAGCTGCAGAACACCAAATGTCTTCCTAGGGAAGGAATTTGGTTGGCCATTCCTGTGGCTTTGCTATTTTCAGCACTGTGGTGGAAAGTTACGGGTCAGGATCAGGTAAGTGTGCGATTGTGTGGACGTGAGGGTTAGGGCGGGGTAGGTGAGTTAGGGTTAGGGCGCAGGTGAGGTGAGTGTGCGATAATGACGGACCTTAGGGTTAGGGTTTGGGTTAAGGTAAGTGGATAGCTAGTGGTGTATGTACAGTTTAGTGTAGGGTTAGATGTAGGATTTTAGGTATATGTGTGTGGATTGCTGTTTGTTTGGTGTGCTTGTGTTGTGTGTATGTGTCAAAACAGCAAATTTTTCCCTGGGAAAAAATTTGCTGTTCTGCATGTTCGATATTGTCAGCGTTCACTGAATAGGGGTCGATATTAGAATATTCGACGTTTTAAAAAGTTGATGTTCTAATATAGACCACTATATATCTATATGTAGGTATTTATATGTATATTCTGTCTATGTATGTATACATTTGTACTACGGAGAGGGAGAGGTACATCTCCATGAAGCTATGGTTAGATATATACACACACATACCTCTACATATTTACATCTACATCTGGTTATTCCGTTCTTGGCCTTGTAAAACAGACTGTGCTGCAGTGGGACTCGTAGCGAGTGTGGCTGCTCATTGAGCGGTGCCTCTGCCCAATGAACACTATTGCTTACATCCCTGAGGCTGTCCGTATAGACCCACTCCAGCAATCACCTGCATGCCTAGACCCATAATTATGTACCCATAGTTCCCCCAGCCACACCTCCTCTACAGCACTCATCTTTATTCTGGGTGCAGATCGGGTCTAAACACACCACTACACACTGCCCACTCTCCACTTCACGGGACCCATCTCCTACGTTGTCTTGACCCATGGGTCATCAGGCTTTCCCACCCTTGTATTCCAGGTATGTACACACCCCGCCTTGATAGGTCGTCACATGGAATTCCTCCTGTAACAAGACAATTTTTGCGGTGTCCCGCAAGGGACGCTCCTGTCTCTGTTCCATGATTAGACTTCACGGGTCCACTGTGTCCCCTGGTTGTATCCTGCCTGTGGTCTGGGGAGCAGTGGAATGTTTACATTGTTTGTGGGTTTGTTTGTATGTTTCCTCTGTTCGGCTGGGGGGGGGGTTCATGCTACGTGTTAAACATTTCTTGCTTAGGCCCCTCACCTCCACTGGCATGGCCTGTAAACATATGTCATTCTTAGGTGCTCTGTCTTATCATAGGTATATATCTGTGTATATCTACGCATACATATATGTATATATATATATATATATATATATATATATATATATATATATATGTATATGTCTGCATACACACATATACACACACATATATATATATATATATATATATATATATATATATATATATGTATATATTATATATATTGCTGTGTGTATATATATATATAATATATACATATATATATATATATATATATATATAGATATATATATGTATAAATATATATATATCTAACGACATGTGGATGTATGGGTGTCTGCATATGTATACCTGTATTTGTGGGTATTTAGTTATATGTCTATGTATGTATACATTTGTACTACAGAGAGGGGAGGTATATATCTATTTAGTTATGGGTATTCATACAAACACATATACCTCTAATTCTTTAGCTACATATCCAGTAATGTTGATTGGTATTGCTGGGTACTGTGTTTCATGTGCATACCGGCCAACCTTGTGTGCCATGTATGCTTTGCGATACCTAAGACTGACTCCATTAGTGTACACAGACCCACACGTGATACTGACCGTTGGATACAGTGTGCTTAAGACACTTTCAATCGGTTGTGAGCGGGTTTGCGCAGTGTGTTACCCGCAGTTAGCGTCTTTTTTGCTTGATCTGTGTCAGCGGTGCTTCACCCCGCCCATACACACTTTCACACGCTTACTAGTGTTTACATATGCTTACTACTACTTATCTGTGCTTATGCCTGCTTATTGCTGACTTATTCATTATGGTACTGACTCTTCACATGTGCATTTCCTGCAGTACTCCAGTTCACATTTAAATGTTATTTGGTAGGTTATTCAGCAATAAAATGTACATAATTGTTCGTATACAGATTACACATGGAAAATGGTATGTGCTGCAGTGGTACTCGAGCCGGGAATGCCTCCTCGTTAGGCGGATGCTCTGACCACTACGCTATTGCTGTGCTGCTTCATTTGCTATATCTTCCTTGTTATCCTCTTCAGCCTTTCATGCTGCTTTACCCTTAGCTAATCGATGGGCAAACCCGCGCACCTACGATTAGCTGTACTCATAGTTTTAGATACATTACTACAAGGGTTTCTTCGTGTTTTTTTTCAGTGTACTATTGCTGTTGAACACATACAGACTGTTGGTGGGGATATGCGGACACTTATGAGTGGTCTCGCTCTTTTATGTACACATTCTTCTGTTCTGCTTTGCAGGGGCATGTTTATTCTGAGAGCTATGCTGTCAGACATGCCCCCTGCACTCGTCCACACTCCGTGTAGCATTAGGTGTTCAGGCAGCGAGCCTTCCTTAATATGCATGGTGCGCTGCCGTCCTCCTCTTAGACTTGCACTTCCGTGCAGGACTAGAGTAGTCCTGCATGGAGGATTAGTGAATCCGGGGGATTATCTTGATGACATCTGATATTGGGTTAAGAAGCCAAGGAAGGTTTCCTGATTAAAAAAACACCTTCTCTTGTGTCCAAAAGGCCTTTTACTGTAGGGTGTCCATCCAATATCCTAGAAACATTAAATTGAGTGAAGGAGTTAGGGAGGATTTCTGAATATTTATCTGGAACCTCAGACTACTTGGAAGAGATAAAACACATACTAATGATTCGACATATGGGAAAAGATTATGCAAAGATAAGCAAGTCATCCAAATATGTGAATGCCACTCAGTCTGCTATCAGTGGAATTAGACACTTTGTAAACAATCCTGGAGCAGTAGATATACAAAAGGTTAATGCAGAGAACTGATAATGTGCCCCAGACACAGATGAGAAATTTCCTGTAGCTTTTGGCTATGGGAATGTGATGGTATACATCTTTTAATTTTAATGTTACTATAAAGTTTTGCTGGGGAATGAAAAATAACACATTCTGAATGGTCAAAATCTTGAATTTTGGAACTCTCACAAACATATTTAGGATGGAAAGACATAGAAATGGTATTGAAGAAGACTCTTCCTTTGGTACCAGAAACTTTCCAGATTAGAAGCCTTTGCCCATTTCACTTAATGGCACTGCTTCTATGACTCCTAGAATGTGGAAGTGCTGAAAAACCTGATGACAATATTCTGTTTGGTTCACAATAACTCCCCTGAAAGGAGGTATTTGTATCCAGTGCCAACTGCATACCTCCTGAGCCAGCATCAACACTCAAACACTCATGAGTCTGCCACAATCTGTTACCAAATGTGGATGTACAGAGACAATTGCTGGAACAGATTTTGAGAGACAGGGACAGGAAGGGAGGGAGAAGGGGGAAGAATGCTGCTGTAATCATACTGAGGTTTTAGGAAGAATCCTTGTTTCTTGTTCTTCGTCTTCTGCCATCTCTTTTTATTTCCCTGTTTGGTTTGATGGCAAGGCTTGTTTATTCTGTTTCTTAGTCATGAAGGGTTGGGAGGGTGGCCTAATGGTTAAGGTATTTGCCTTATAAACACAAGGTGCATGGTTTGAGTCTCACAAGGGATAATTGGTTAGGTTTTAAATGGCTCTCAAGGGCAGTTAGCTTAGTACTAATCTATGAACCTATGAAAGAGGATCATCTAGAAGATATGTAAAGGGGGTGGGGACTGAAAAATCTTAGAAACTCCCTGAATTAGTTTTCCTCTCTCAGACCACAGTATGGCCAAATAAAAGCTTATCTAAAGCTGAATTCAGAATTTCAGACTTTACCGCATCAGAAGACTTTTGTTTACGTAGCCAAGTGGCCCTAGACACAGTATCTGCACAATCACAGACACTCCATAAGGCATGTTTAGATACATGAGATATGTTAGAATAAATAGAATTGTGCTAGACACGGTCTTTAGGTGGGGAAGTGTGGTAGCTAATTCTCTCAAACTGTACAAAAAAAGCACTTACTTCAACATATGGGTAGGATAATTAAGAATCTCATATGCCACAGTGGAAGAAGAAAAAAATATTATAACAAATCTATCCAATATCTTCCCTTCCTTTTCCACACAGGAAGGGTTGGAGAACATCTAGTGCCTGTTCCCTGCTGGTGAAGATGTGGAAATGGCTGCAGGGTCAGAAATAAGTTGATACAACAAATTTGTTGTTGATTTCAGAAACTTTATAAAGCCTATCTGCTTTTTTGGGGACTGAAGGTTGTGAACCAGTGTTGTTATAGGCAGAATTAAATACATCCTCTAAGTCTGGCACTACAGGATGAATAGGCATAAAATGAGCTATATCCACTTTTAAAATATCATAACAATCTTCTCAGTTTAGGAGCAACATAAACTAGTTGCCATAGAAACCCTTATTGTGGGACTGCATGTATACCTGCTGACTGCATCAGATCCAGACAGTGAAATTTTTAAAACATGAGAAGTCGACAATGATGACATCTTTGCTTAGTTAAACAGAAGCATTTCGTTATCAAGCAGGAACAGAAATCAAACCAGAAGTGGACAAAAATAAGACAGCAAATTAATGTACCAAAAAGCAAAAATATAAGGAAATGTGTTAGATGGGACAAAGAATTTTGGAAAATCCATAAATATAGTGTCAAGAACAGAGATCTCACAGAGAGCAACCTCATGTTGACCAAGATTTGATGCAAGGATGGTTAAGGAGAGGTGAACTGAAACCAAAAGATGAAAGGCTAATAATGGCAGCCCTAGACAGTGAACTATATACACGCTAATTTACACAGTCCACTGAACAACTGGAAACAGTCACACATTTTGTTGCTTGGTGTGGTACACTCATGGCAGAGGGCCATTACACTAAAAGGTACAATAACATGGTAAGACTGTTGCACTGGGGATTGTGAAAACACTACAATGCAGAAGTAGCTGAGAAACATGAACCACAGCGCATTATAGAGAATAAAGTTTACATCACATGGGATCACCCAGTGCCAACAGTTCAAAAAACAGATGAGAAAAAAAACAGATCTAGTATAGTCCATGAAAAGAAAACAAAAGTAGCATTGACCACTGGAATTGTTACACCCAGTAATTACAGTGTCTTACATACAGCGAGAGATACAAAGCAATAAAACACCAGAATTTGCAATCAGAAACTAGAGCACTGTGGAAGAAAGATACCCAGACAGTTTCAATAGTAGTAGAAAAATATATCTAATAAAGAAAGAATATACAATGGTACTTAAATATGCTACCAAAACAAGTAACCCCATAGGAATCACAGACAGAGGCAATTCTGGGCAAACTGCAGGTGCTGAGAAGATCACTCTTGGCTAACATCAAAACTAAAACAATATAATTTTCATGACGTCTAATCATACTCTGAGTTAGGAATGGGGTCCATTCCCATCATTGCATTAGAAACCCAAAGCATCTGAAGTAATTAAAAATGAGCAACACCTCAATCACCCTGGCTATAGCCTCAGAAAAGGAAAAGTTCTTCTGGAAGAGGTTAAGAGGACCAGTTTTTCCCTGGATTTGAGCTTGAGAATCTGTAGAAGTCCTGTCCCTGTCTATACGAAAATCATCAGATATGTCTTCCACAGGAATGTTTCTACTAACTTGATTCACAGGTACTGCATTCTCAGTATCAGGACTAAATGCCTGCAACAATTTCTTGGCCACGTTAAGAAAATCATCTTTTAATAAACACCATGTCTTCTGGTGAACGATGTTTAGTATTTTGTTTTTTCTTTAACAGGTACCCCCTGATGGCCGATTTGGAGAAGGTACTTTTGCCCCATCAAAAGGTTTCTTCCCCAAGAAACACTGAGCAGCATCCCTGGTATATTTCCGTATCACAGTAAGGATGGCTCTCCCATGCCGGGTTCAGACAATGGAACAGCCAAAGAGGATGTGGTTGACCCTAGGTTCATGGTGGCTAAAAGGATTACACTAGAGAAAGCTGAAGGGGTAAGAGTGTGATTTGTGGAATGACTGCTGGCTACTGCAGAGTCACCCATCATCAACTGAGGTGAAGATTAAGCCTGCAGAGTTGGCAAGGACTCTTTGGTAAGTAGTTTTTTTCTTTCTAGAACTACGCAAGTCAGACTAGCAGCAGCGGTGTAAGTATCTATGCTATAACTGAGGAAGATACTTCATATGTGGTAAGGATTGCTGTAACAACAACGTCAGAAGGCAAGTTGACAAACAGTTTGCACAAGCTACACACTTACACTTTTGCACACATACAGAGGCCCCACAACACTGTTATGCTTAAGCAGCACACTAAATCCCTGTCAGAAGAACCCTCTAAATAAAATCTAGTCTGACAGAAAAAAAATGGCAGGTATGTTGCTACAGTGTGAGCACAGGCACTACATAACCCATAGTCTGTCCTGCCTAACTACATAAGCAGTGCATTTTGTCAATAAATTAGCACCCAAAGTGGCCAAAGGTAAAAATTGTGGTCTCTGTCGGGAAAAGGTCCAATATCAGAAAAATACTAGGTTTCTTAAAGTGACAGAACTGCTAAAATTAAATAAATGCAAACAGCATTTTTTTTAAATACAAGTAAAAATGGTAATATTGCTATGTGGAAGGGTTCCCCAAAAGGGAACTTCTGTGGTAAAAAGGAGTTGAAGGGTAGCTACTGCTCTTGTGAGAACTCTAAGCTGCTTCTACAGGAGTAAGTTAGAAAGTATTGAAGATTTTCCACTCTGAGTGCTGACTTCCCCTCCACCGGGCTGATCAATAAGCTGTCAGAGTGCAAATGTGGGAGGGAGCCAGAGTTTTTGGAAGCTGGCTGGTAGTTTTGTCTTCGGCAAGATGCAACCCATACAGCCTATGGGCTACTGCAACAGTGGGAAAATAAAAAATTACCTTTAGTTGTTCTGAAGAATATTGTACATGTTTAAAGATTAAAGCAATTAGAAAGCATTTAACTCTTAATTATATCTCTTTAATGCCCATCTTTAGGACTTTTTACAGTATTTTTAGACTATCAGCCCACTACCTTCTGTCTGTGTTGATATTAACTACTCAAGCTTGGTCATTTGTTTACTTTAATCCCGTGAAAACATACACCGATTTTTTCTTCCTACATTTTCTCCCATATATCTACCAGTCTCAAACCTCCCATTCCCTTCTTTAAAATCCTCTTATGTTTCCTATTAAACTCCATAGCTTCAAACAACTGATCTAATTCAGATGCTACAGCCAAAAATGAAAATCCTTTCCACAAAATTAATCCTTCTGCTGTGCCACCTTTAATTATGCATTTAAGCAACCTTTTAAAACACTTTACTTATCTTTACCAAGACCACAGTAAGATTATATAACTACACCCCTTCCTCACTGATGCACCTACCCACTATCCACTGCCTGTTACTTCCACCAATACCCCTTTGCACTCCTGGCCCAATTTGCTTTCCCCTGATTATCATCCTCACCCCCACCACACCCCTTCCTTCATATATGTTTTTCCTACCCTTCTATATGACCTAAGATGCCTTTCCCATGCTTCTCTCTCTCCCTTAAGTTCAAACAGCATGGCTGCACCTACACCCTCCCTGATCAACTTTGTTGCCACTCGCTCCCACTTAATAGGATTATTAACCTCTTCTACATTTCAGATTGCTATCTGCAGTTCTCTCAAAGCCATACCACAATGGCCACCACCACCTACAGATGCTCTTTCCATGTCCATGGAGCTATATCACCCATACTAAGATGGCCCAAAAAAGTCCATCTGTACTCCACCCCCCCCCTTTCCACAGACACACACACACACACACACACACACACACACACACACACACACACACACACACACACACACGTGTAATGAAAAATCTCAGTCTACATAGGCACCCACACAAGGTAGAAGCAATCCTTTACCATGGTTCCCCAGGCACCCCTGATCAAGTTTAATATCAGCAAGTCAATTTTACACTAGAGAAATACCTCTTTGAAACATCACAAAAAATAACACAACACACAAACAACCAACCACTATATACCAGGGAGGCTACTTAAAAACTGGGCTGATCAGCTGGCACCACTCTTCATAGGCATTTTCAATACATCTCTCAGCCAGGAAAAAGTGCCCAAATGCTTTAAGACCATAGACAACATCCCTCTGCCAAGAAACCATCTCCAGCATCATTAAATGATTACTGGCCAACTGCACTTTCCTCAGTAGTGCTGAAGTATTTTGAAAAATGTATCAAGAATTACATAACATCCGGCCTTCCTGCTACATTTGATACTTTACAATTTGCATAAAGGACAAATTGTTCTTCTGTGGATGCCATAGCCTTAACACTTCATCACACCTTGGACCACTTGAAAAATAGGGACTGTTACATAGGCATGCTGTTCATAGACATCAGCTCTGTCTTCAATACAGTAATTCCATAACAATTGCTGTCTAAGCTAAGTAATCTAGGCATAGAAAACAAAATATGTAACTGGATCCTTGACTTCCTGACTGAAAGGCCATAAATAGCTTGAGCAGAAAAACATCACTCAAACAGCATCACCCTAAACACCAGGGTTCCACAAGGTTAAGTACAGTCCACTTCTTTTCACAGTTCTAACACGACTGCACAGCTACGCATCAGTCACACAGAATCATCAAATCTGCAGATGACAAAACAGTAATTGGCCTTATCAGGAGGGAAGACGAGGGAGCCTACAGGGAGAAGGTGCACCAACTCGTTCATTGGTGCACTAAATGTTGGGAAAACCAAGGAAATCATCATCAATTTTTAGGAAGGAGAATAAGCCACACACCCCATCATCATCAATGGTGACACAGTGGAGAGAGTAAATAGCACTAAATTCCTAGGGGTACACATCTTGCAAGACCTACGTTGGGCCACCAACACTTCCTACCTTATAAAGAGAGCCCAACAACATCTCCACTTCCTTAGGAGACTTCGTAGAGCTAACCTCACCCACAGGTCCTACTTACGTTCTACAGAGCCATGACTGAGAGCATACTGACAAACATCGTTCTCTGGTATGGAAATTGCTCTCAAGCTGATCGGAAGGCACTGGATAAGATCATTAAACAGGCACAAAATTCTATGGCAGCAACTTTCAATCCTTACAGGACATATATTCAAACCGATGCTATGGTAGAGTCTGAAAACTACTGAAGGATATACACAATCCGGCTTATGGACTGTTCAAGATCCTGCCAACAAGAAGCACTACAGAAGCATTAGATGCATGACATCCAAATTCCATAACAGCTTCTTCCCAAATGCTATCAGACTGCTGAACAACAAACCCATAGCCTAACCCACTAAATGGGTAAAACATTATTTATGTGCAATATGTCATGGTCATTTACATAACTCGCTGCTTAGCTCACTTTATACATCTCTATCCGCACTATGAAAACTTCAAACTGTAACTTTATGGCATATATTGGTGGTGGGTAAGTTTTACATGTGTGCCTCTTAGTTATTTATAACACTGTTTTTTATATATCCTTATGTTTCTATTGAGTCTGTTCCTGTTGTTTTATTTGTTTTGTTTCTGCTGTAAAAAAAACTTTCAATTTTTTACTTTGTTTTTAGCATCTTATTTTGATTTATTTTTGCTATTTAAATTTTTATTAATTTAATCTATATTCCTACTGTAAACTGTCATTCTTAGGGTTCTAGCATGAGTATCTAAATTTTGTGCAGTGATACGCACTTTTTCCTCTGTGTTGACATGTATGACAATAAAGTTTACTTTGACTTGACTGTTTATTAAATTTAATTCCCTCAGCTATATACCTTTAAAGAAGAGAAAAACTGAAAGGACATTTCAGTATATACTTAAATGCAAAACAAAACATCAGACAATTTAAGCTATCATTACTGAATGAAAACAATTAAAGCTATACTGAATGAAAGTATAATATGACAGCAAAAGGAAAAAACGTGAAAAATACCATAAATTATGCAATTCCTTATAATAAAATTCATTATATCAGAAATTGCCATGGAACCTCAAGATTAAGACCATGTGGATAGGCATTTTAACATCAGTCTTGCTTCCAATAAATTTAAAACAAATGGCACATCACCCCTTTGGACAAAAGAGATGATGCCAAAACTAAAAATTCAAAAGAACTAATTCTGCCACCATAGATTACATATGCATGAGAAGCCAAAAAACTAAGACAGTTCTTATTTTAATATCATGAAACGTTTCATACTAAGAACTTTAATACAGCTGTTAAGATGATAACCATAGCTCCTTTAAGTAATGCGCAAAACCACATAAGAGTCTTTACACAATATGCATAAGGATCATAATTTAGAAAGCCCTCACATGTTTCAGTGCTCAGTTCTAAAAGCTGCATGAAAATTAAACAGTCTCTAGGCATGGCATATATAAATTAGGATTCCACACTACACAGTCTGTTCTCTAGCTCCAACCTTTCATTGTAGAGTTCATTGATTCACTGATATCCATATTACACAAGGTCTGAGCACAGTAGTAAAGGTGCAACATGGCTATTAGCCAAAGACACATGCCACAGTGAAAGGATGCATCTGAATAGGGCATGTCTGTTATAATCCACACTGCTCAGCTCAGATTGCTGGGTCAGGTGACTACAGCTATGCAGAATGTGTATATGTATGAGTGAATGTGTGTCTGCCTCTAGTGGAATGTGACTGGGAGTGAGTGTACAGCCAGTTCCAGCATTAGGATATCTAGGCAGTTGCCTAAGGCCCGTTTTGGCTGAAGGGGCCCCGTAACCTATAAGTAAAAAAAAGTTTCCCGTAAGAAAGTATTAAGCAAAAAATAAACCTCTCCCCATACTAAAGTAAAACCAACTAGCATTAGGACCTTGCAGGAGACAAACCTAGAGTTAAGACAGGCTTGTGTAACACAAGCCCCATTAGAAACTGCAGATTTTAAATATTGTATTACCCTCGTGGCAAATCAGAGGATTCAGAGTGAGAGCTTGTGTAGCCAATCCAAAGCCCCAGAAGAGAAGACTATTTTATGTAGCTAAAGGAGGGAGAGCAGCCAAGCAGCAGTGAGCAGACAGATTATCTGCAGCAGATTAACAGAGCTGTGTATTATCTCACAGCAGCAGCAGCAAAGGTGTGTGCATGTGTTCAACATGCTTGTGCAGGTGGGTAGCGTGCCCACCTGAACAGCTGTTTATGATGCCAAGGTAAGCAATTCTTACACATCCAAATTACTACTTAATATAATTCAGTGCAATACAAATTATGATTGACTCAATCAATCACATTACTACAGAGCACCATAATTCAGCTTAACTGAACAGTGTGAATTGCTTTGTTGCATGAACCTCTATGAATCCCAACTTAGGTTTCCCTATATACTATTTGACTGCAGTGCTAGTGTTCTTAATTCCATACGTAATCTGAGCTGATGTACATCAAGAATAATCCCAATAATCCAAATTACGATAACATACATCTTAGTTTAAATATCCCCCATTCAAAATCGCGACTAACATTATTGACGTAATATCCACACCCCTTTCTAACTTTTAACAAATAATGCAAAACAAAACATCCAAAATTTCAATTTTAATAGACAATAAATTGAACACAAATCACTAAAACCATGGAAATTATATGCATTTAACTGGACTTGCCACATAAGTTCTAATCTATCCAATTTTAAAACTAATGGGCCACCTCTATCATCATAATCAACCTGGTCTATAATCCTGAACTTAAAGTAATGACATGGTTTAAGCAGAACATGTTTAGCTACAGCATTTAAAACTTTCCCTCTATTAATGCTGTAAATATGTTCACAGACTCGTTCTTTAAACTTATGCTCGGTCTTTCCCAAGTAGAATCCTTCACATCCTTGGCATTTAGCTAAGTATATAACCATTTTAGAATTGCAATTAAATCTCTGGGTGGCCTAAAGGTTAAGGTGTTTGCATTACAAGCACAAGGTGCAGGGTTTGAGTCTCACAAGGGATAATTGGCTAGGCTTACAATGGCTCGCAAGGGCAGTTAGCTTAGTACTAACAAGTCTGGAACAAGTCTGGAAGTCTTATTAAATTTCCTGTTCCCTATTAAAAGAGTCCTGCCAATATCCATATATTTACAATACGGGCACATTACACATTTAAACATGCCAGGATGTCTAATAATAACTATGCTCTTTCTTAACAAAATACATTGCAAATTCGCACCCCTCTTAAAAAAAATTTAGGTTGATCACTTAACTTTGCTCTAATACTAGAGTCCTCCCGGAGTAAACACCAGTTTTTAATTAAAATTACTTTAATAGGGAATAGGAAATTTAGTATTAGCAAGAGATTTAATTGCAATTCTAAAAAGGTTATACACTTAGCTAAATGCCAAAGATGTGAGGGATTCTACGTGGGAAAAACAGAGGGTAAGTTTAAAGAATGAGTCTATGAACATACAGCATTAAGAGAGGGAAAGTTTTAAATGCTCTAGCTAAATATGTTCTACTTAACCCATGTCATTCCTTTAAATTCAGGATTACAGACCAGGTTGACTACGATGACAGAGGTGGCCCGTTAGTTTTAAAATTAGATAGGTTAGAATTTATGTGACAAGTCCTGTTAAATGCATATAATTTCGTCAGTCTTAATGATTTGTGCTCAATTTATTGTCTATTAAAACTGAAATGTTTGGATAGATAATAATGTGTTTTGTAATACATTACTTGTTAAAGGCTGGAAGGGGGCGTGGACATTACATCAATAATGCTAGTCGTGAATTTGAACAAGGGATATTTAAACTAACATAACAAGCTAACATATACATCATCCCTTTTACTAATATCGCCCACAATATCTCTCACAACCAATGACAAGTCTTGACTTTCCTTCCCTTTTATAACATTTATACTTTTTTCCATAATACCACTCATCCTTCCATCCATTTTCATTTGTATTATTCTCTTAATAATTGTATAATCTGTTATTTAGTGTTATACATCTTCCAATTTTTTATTTTATTCTTCTCACCTATTTTCCATATTAATTTTAATATCCCACTACATAACTCTTCATAAACAAACCCTTCCTTCAACCATTCATTCAGCAGATTAACAAAAAACTTGCTTCACCAATCTATTAATTTCTTGTGCATTCCATACCCTATACCACCTGAGCCTGATAATGAATCAACATTTACTTTCCTAAGTACTTCATCCAACTAACTAATAGTAATTTCTTTTACAAATTCTTCCTTAACTTGTTCTGGATTTTTTTTTTCAATTTCTCTTCTCAATTAATTTGCTTCTTTTACTCTTATACAAAATTGTCATGGGTCTATATTACTTAATTGAAGTTTTATTTCCATGAATACTTAACCAGCGACCCTTTTACATCGAACATCCATTCATCGAATGTTCATATAAGCGAACGATTATCACAGGGAAGGGAATTACTTGTCCACCACAGTGATCGTCACACACACTACATTATTTCAAACCAACTCCACCCCCACACACTTATATATACAAACTCCAAGATCGCAGTACAGTGGGGAAAAGGGCAAATTTCTAATGATGGCCAACTAACTCCCTTCCCTATGAAAACTGTTCACTGATGTGAACATTCGATGAATGGATGTTCTATGTAAAGAGGTTGATGATTAGGTATTTGCATAAATAAAACTTCGATGAAGTAATATAGACCCATTTTCACATGCTGAACTACAATACTCAATTTGCTCTAGTGCTTTTTAGCTCTCCTTTTATATATTTGTTTCCCTCATTATACTAATATCCTCCTTTACTATTTTTACCCAAATATGCACTTTGTGTATGTCTTTTTAAATTCAGTCCACCATTCAAAACAGTTTTTATAGAAGTCCTTCATGATTATATGAGCCTTCCATAACTGTAATACTTTCCACTCTCCAATTTAATTCCATAATTCCTTACTCTTTTTATTCCCTCTCATATTTTAATATACTCCCTTTCTTCCATCACCTCCATCCATATTGCTAAATGGCCTGGAAAAGAATGTCACAACTGTATCGCCATCTGCTTCCCCAAGCCTTCTGATAATTCAAAATAATCAATTTCAGATCTAAGTACCCCATCTGTAAGTCCATCGATTTTTGTTTCACACAGCTAATTTACCACATGTTATCAGTTCCTGAATTTTTCTACATTTTTTCCTTTTCTTGTTACCTTTTTCCCCTTAAATCACAATTAAAGTTCCATGCACTTATAAGTTAACCAGCACATAGTCTAATACTTGATGAAATAGATTCTCTCTTTCCTTGCTAGTTATATATACATATAATCCTATAATTCTGTAAACATGTTTCTCTACCTCACAATCACAACAGTTAACTTTCCCATCCTTACCAATGTTACATCTAACATTGTCATAGTTTTTTATACAACACAGCCACCCCAGGACAAATGTTCACTTCTTAAGTTCCATATTTTATTTCCACCCTATAATTTTTCTGTTTTCAGTCTTTCTTCACTTGCCAGGAATTGTATATTCTCTAACAGAAAATCCACATCACATTTAGCACACCATTCCACTATCCCTATCCTCCTTATTGTGTTAATACTGTTCACATTTGCTGACAGGACTGTAAAATTGTTGCTTTTCCTTCTTTTTAAGGTTAGGGGAAACTTTCTTAAATTTTCATTTTCTTATCTTTCTCTTTCCCCAACTGAACATTATTTCCTTTGTTTATATAAAAATAATCCTTGATCCTTAGAATCAGATTTTTTAATAGCTATAACTTCAAAAAATTATTAGTATCAATCCATTCCCCTGACCTCTCTTCCACAAGCAATCCCTATCCCCGTTTTCCACTCTGTATTTTATTCTTCTTCTACTACAGTTTCTTCTTCACCTAGTTCACTCTCTTTGCCCAGCCTCTTGTTTTCCTTCATTGTGTATTTTTAATTCCCTTCCCCCTTTTTTTCATTATTTACTGTTTGCTTTTAACAATCCAGCCAAACATGTCTCTTTTTTCTTTTACACAACCTACATTCAGGCACAAACCTTCATGTTTTGAGTCCTTTCTCCCTACACTGATCAGACTGTATCTTGTCACAATCATAAATTAAATGAGAAACGTCCCCACCAAAAGTAAAAAGAAGTTATGTACTTACCATAACGTTCCATGTGAGTTCTGCATCTCGCCTTCATTCTTTACTGATGGGTTCGGAGCCAATCCCTCAGCTCCAATACAGCCAATTGCAAAGCTCGAGGTCTTCAAATAGCTCGAGGCCAAGTCCATATCCCATGATGCACCTGTGAATTACCTTGGATCCTGTTTGCTGCGTATACTAATACCATATGTCATTGCTATATTCCTAGAGAAAAGGAAGAGAAGGTTTGAGTAATTGGGATGGATCCAGCATCTTGGTCATCTATCAGCCCAGGAGGGGGAAGGAGGGAGGGACATAAGAATGAAGGAGAGATGAACAACTCACATGGAACGTTATGGTAAGTACCTAACTTCTTTGTGTTTTGTTCTATCTCGCCTTTCATTCTTTACTGATGGGTAGCGTCCCAAGCACCATCAACCTCGGGTGGCTCATGGCAGTATATTTCTCAGGACCGTGGATCCAAAGGAAGCCCTGTCCCTGGAGGTCTTGTCAACTTTGTAATGAGTGATAACAGTGTGAGGTTTTGATCAAGTGACTGCTGCACAGATGTTGTCAATGGGAAGTCTTGCAGAAAATGCAGATGATGTAGAAATTGCTCTGGTTGAGTGAGCTTTACTCTTGTGTTGTAAAGGCATATTTGCAGCTGAATAGGCAAAAGTGATATAATCAAATAACCATTTAGACAGTGCTGACTGGTCTCCCTTTTCTGGAGTCTGAGAATGAGACAAAAAGCTGGTCTGATTTCCTGAAATCGTTTGTTCTATCCAAATAAAATCTGAGCTGTCTGTGAACATCAAGTTTGTGCAGCATATACTCTAAATTATTAGAATGATTGGGGAAGAAAACTGGCAAATCAATAACTTGGTTGAGATTGGTTTCATTGCAAATTTTGGGAAAGAATGAGGTATTTGTCATAAGTGAAACTCTGTCAGCATGAAATATCAAATAGAGAGGCTTGATGGATAAAGCCTGAAGCTCTGACACTCTGCGAGCAGAAGTGATAGCTACCAGAAAATTGGTCTTCCAGGACAAAAATTTGAGATTACAAGATGGTTCAAATGGCAGAAGAATTATGCATGAGAGCATAAATTTTAAATTCTATGGGGAATAGGGAGATTTCACAGGCGGCCTAATATGAAAAGTCCCTTTAAGAAATGCTTTGGATAACTTGTGAGGCATGATATTCAAACCTTCAAACCCAAGATGAAAATTAGATTTATGAGAGGACAAAAGGATCTGTTTTGTCTCACTGGAAAGGTTATGGAACCTGGCTATGATGGGAACTGGAGCAGCCAAACTATTAGCTTCAGGGGTTGCAAAGAAGTATGAAGATCCCCTAACGGATGTGTCAGAAGGTCTGGAACTGGGTCCAGGATACAAGGATCCTCCACCAGATGAAGTCAAAGGAAGGGGAACCAAATATGACGAGGCCAGTGAGGGGCTATAATTATGATGGTCCTTCCCAGGGAATTTGCTTTCTGTAAAAATTTGGGTATCAATTTGATTGGTGGAAATGCATACAGGAGACCCAGAGGCCAATCGTGTATGAGTGCGTCCCTTGGGGTTTCCCCCAGAGAGGGAATCAGGGTAAAGTAGCTTCTGCATTTCGTGCTCATGTGACTGGCAAAAAGGTTGCAGCAAGGCTGGCCCCATCTGCAGAAAATCCTGTCCACAACTTCTTTCTTGAGAGACCACTCGGGAGCAACAAGAATGCCCTGCTCAGTTTGTCTGCTATCACGTTGGATCTCCCCGGGATGTGCGTTGCCAACAGAAAGTGCTAGGTGGAAACAGCCCACTGCCAAACTCTGAGAGCCTCTCGACAAAGGGGTGGGTAAGACTTGGTTCCTCCTTGTTTGTTCAAATACCAGACCACCGACATGTTGTCTGTCTGAACCACAATCGTGCCCGGAGGAAGAGAGTCCTGGAAGTACTGCAATGCTAAAAGTACTGCTCTCATCTCTAGGACATTGATATGCAGATGTGTCTCTTAGTCGGTCCATGTGCGCCTCGGGCAGTCTTTCCCTGAAAATGCCCCCCCCACACCCTATCAGGGAAGCATCCGTGGTCATAATGGCTGATGGAGGGGGTAGCCAAATGAGCGTCCTATTGTGACATGGAGTAAGGTCAACCACCACTGCAGGTCCTTCTTGCAAGAATTTATGATCAGTATATTGTGATCCATGGGTAGCTCCTGGTAAGATCATTGAGTGAACAACAGCCATTGAAGAACCTGCATGTGCATCCGAGCAAGTGGTATGGCTAGAATTGCTGTTGCCATCATGCCTAATACTTTCATAACTTCTGATGCTGGTGCTTTGTGGTTTGATAACAGGATGCTGACATGTTGACGAATTAGAATGACTCTTTCTAATGGAAGTCTTAAAGTGATGGTGGTGGTGTCTAACTCTGCCATGATAAAAACGATATGCTGCGATGGCGACAAGGCAGATTTTTCTGAGTTGACTGTAATGCCAGGATGATTGCAGAGTGACAGAGTGGCCTCCCTGGCCTTGAATGAGTTGATGCCTGGTGGTGGCAGTAAGGAGCCAATCATCTAGGTACGGAAACACCTGGAATCCTAGACGCCTCACGTGAGCCGTTACCACTGCTATGCATTTGGTGAATTCTCTGGGGGCGGTACTGAGACCAAAGGGCAGGGCTTGAAACTAGTAGTGCTTGGTTCCCTGCCGGAAGCACAAGTGATTCCTGGATGGTCTGGACATTTTTATGTGGTAGTACGCATCCTTGAGATCTATCAAGCACATCCAACTGTCTTTCTCTAAAGAGGGAAGTATAGACTGAAGCATGACAATCCGAAACTTCTCTTTCTTTACGTATTTTTTATTTTTTTATTTTTTATTTAACATTTGTTGACCGGGAAAGTCCGGCTAGGTTCCACAGATCCTGTTTTCAGCGGAGGCCCAGGGAGAAATGCTCCAGAAGCATGTCTTTAGAATGTGGGAGGAAACCGGAGTACCCGGAGGAAACCCATGCGAACGCAGGGAGAACATGCAAACTCCACACAGAAGGCACCCCAGCCGAGAATCGAACCGGAGAACCTCTTGCTGTGAGGCGACAGCATTAACCACTGCGCCGCCCAATTGGTTCAGTATTGATTAGTATTGGTATTGGTTCAGTCTGCTGAGGTCCAATGTGGGTCTCCAGTCCCCTGTCTTCTTTGGAACCAAAAGGTAAGTTCCGGACCCTGTTTGGTCTGCTGGGACTGGTTGGATGACTCTTTTTGTTAGCAACGTTTGGACCTCTATAGTTGCCTGTTCCCTGTAACTGGGTGAAATATCCGGGATTTTTCTTACGATTGAAGGGGGTGTGGCGAAAGGAATGAAATATCCTTTGGAAATGATACTTTGTACTCAGCTGCCTTTTGTTATTTTGAGCCAGGCGTCTGGGTACAAAGACAAGTGACCCCCAACTGTCTCCAGAGCAGGACAGTCAGGCCTCCTCTCAGGACAGCTGGTAGGGCTTCCCAGAGAAGTGATCTCTGTCACCCTGGTGTTGCGGACCCCCTCTGCCAGGAGGGCGGTGCCTTCCATTATTACCCCCTCCTCTGCCCCTGGAGGGGGTTTCCCCACGTGTGTCCTGAAAGGCTCCTTGGGCTTTTTGGAACATTTTACCTTCCCATTGACCTTTGGGACAGGGTCGGATAGGGGTGGAAAAATTAACCCCGATGGCAGATAAGAGTCTTTCCCTCATGTTCACATCTGGTTACGGTTTCCTTCACTTTAGGCCCTCAAAGGGACGAGCCCTCAAAGGGAGTGCTCACGAAGGATGACTTGAAGGGCTCTGAGAAGGAACACAAGCGCATCCAGGAATGTCTCCTAAGAGCGATTTCTGTACCCGCTGCCCTACTTGTTCCATCAGATGTAAAGGATATGAGACGCATGGATGAGTTGACAATAGAATTAAGGGTAGCAAGCTGGGCAGCAACTTTGTCAGAGGCTCCTGCAGCCACTGTACCCTGAAGAGTATCTCCCAACTCCTTCAGGAGATCTCTTTGTTATCTAGTGAAATGGGTTAAATAGTTCAGTGAACGGAGAGCAAAGGTTGCTGAACTGAACATGCACTTCCCATATCTACCCATAATCTTAGAGTCTCTATTAGGAGGATGGATACATGAGGAAGTTTCAGACATTTTTTTCTTGGTGGCCGCCGCCACCACCATGGCATCAACCGGAACACCTTTAGTTAAATATGTTTTGTCCAGATGGGGCAGAAATAAACTTATTAGACCTCCTAGGGACAGGCTCCATAGTATCTGGAGACTCACACGCCCTTCGTGAGACCAGCTGCATCAACTCATCGAAGGGCGGAGTCACCCAAGAGGTGGAGGGCTGAGAACTGAAAGCCTTCAGGAGAACTGAGTCATCCTCATTAGGGTCTTTGGACTGCCAGTCACCCCTCTGCCTAAGGATCTCAAGTATCTCAGCGAATGAGATATCTTCTGCCTCATCTAAGTCAGTATCCAATGTGAGAGACTCCTGTGGGGAGTCTAGGTGCTCCCTCTTCCACAATCTCTTCCTGGGAGCCCCATCAGTGGGGGCCTCTTTTGAGGTCTCGGAAGAGAAGGGGCCACCCATTGGGGCTTCCTAAGGCTCTGGGTCTCTACGCTTGGTAAGAACGTGTGATGCAGAAGCAGACACAGGCACTTTTGGGGAGGAGGAGGGGAGACCTGAGGTCAAGGATGTCCTGGGAGACATGACTCTCCTCATGGCATCAAACACATTTCCACTCCGATGTGAGGGAGCCGACGGATCCGAGGAAACCGTTGACCCCCGCCCTGGCACCGGTACAGTGGGCTCCGAGCTCAAGACAGGAGCAGAGATCATCTGAGCCGAGGCCCCAAGAGGCAAGTCGTAACCGACAAGTCAGTTTGACTGTCCTCCCTGGACCTGACCAGAGAGCGTCGCCTCCTATAGTCCTCAATAGGCACCGAGGATATCAGAGTACACACAGCCGAATTCACTGGAGCAGGTGTGGGCTCCGAGGGTTCCACTAACATCAGGTCTGCTTCCTCCGGCTCCGAAGGACCAGCATGGCTCACAGGAATAGTAATAGTCGATGCAATGGTATTTGGCTCCGAACCCATTTTGGTCGAAGCCGATATTTTGTCTAATGCCGGTGCTGACAGCAGCTTCTGTACCACACGATCCAAGTCTAGATCCAACAGGCTGACAGAAGATCGAGATGATCGTACCGAAGGTGGTACGACTGGAGCATAGGGCTCTTCGGAGCTTCGGAGACTGGTTCCAAGACTGAGGGACCGGCTCCAAAAGGAAAAGACTGCCGGCTCCGAAGGCAGTGGGGCCGAAGTCGATGACTTCTTCAATTTTTTTGAGTCCAAAGTCTTGGAAGACTTTGAAGACTGACTGGAACCATCCTGGTCACTCAAGCCTCTCAAAAAGAAGGCTACAACAAGCCTCTATCGATTAGTTTCCTCTTCCTTTCCTGCAGGATCCTAGAGGAGAAGGAATGACAAATGGCACAATCGTCTTGCAAATGCAGAGCTCCTAGACAATAAACACAGCTGACGTAGCTGTCTGTGACTAACATTTTCTGGCCACACTTTGGGCACTTTTTGAACCCAGATTTGGGATGTTTATCTTGATCAGCCATAGCAGATACAGAAAAATATTTACTGTTAATACGCAAAAAGCTACAACAGTAAATTTTGTCAATAGCAATACAGAAAAGCCTTAATAAAAGCAGGCTAAACATGCTCACACACAGAAGAAGTGATACCACACAAGCAGACTGTGCAACAAAAACAGATAGCTGCTAATAAAGAATAACCTTATTTAATACAAACACTACTAAGTCTAAGAAGGCAAGATATACCACACACAATCTGAGAAAATACAACTATTTAAGAAAATAGTGACAAATGTCACTAAATAACCTTATATATACCACAATGTTTACTGTACAAGCCTTATACAAAACTCGAAGGCTAGATAGACCACACCTAGAAGAATTACTACTAACTAGGCCTAAAAGAGGCCAACTACAAATATATTGTAAATGGGAAGGGAAACACACTAAAGCTATAAGAGCTTTATAAACAATGCTAACTAACTACTGTACTACCTATCAGAAAACTTTTAGAAAAGGTTTTACAGAAAAATGTTGGTTATCTGGCCCAAACTAATGTCAGAACCTCCGATCTGTTGCAGCAGCAAACTAGATCTGGGGTAATTCACAGGTGCATCATGGGATACGGACTTGGCCTCGAGCTATTTGAAGACCTCGAGCTTTGCAATTGGCCGTATTGGAGCCGAGGGATCGGCTCCGGACCCATCAGTAAAGAATGAACGGCGAGACAGAACAACTTCACATCATGATTTAGGCTGGCCAGCATACCTTAATATCCCACTATGACCAGTCTCAACAAGAAGACTTGGTGATTGTTTCATCACACTTTTTTCACATTATAAAACAGCCTTCAAACACCACCCACCATACCGTAAGTTTCTCTGATCTCTAACTTTCACAATATCATCAAAGGTTTCACACAGATCCTGCAAGCATACATTTTTAAAATAGTCTTCTTTCAGTTCATCTGTTCTAAACTGCAAGGTAACACTTTAACATTTACTTTATTCCACATGTACGTTATGAACTGGAAAACAAATAATTGTTCCACAAATAAATTTCCTTTGTTTTATACACAGTTACAGTAACTTCATCATCAGTTCATCAGTCCCAAATGTTAAGTCACAAAAAGTCTCTGACCCAACCTGAATAAAAGACTGAATTTCTTAAGCTTTAAAACCTAAAACAGTTACCAAATTGTCCCACACATAATATCTATTACAGTGTCATTTTTTTTCTTATTCTCACAGCTGGGCTTCTCTTCTTTTCTAAAACAGTTTTACTTACAGTTTGTTGCTGACAACCTTTTTGCCTGCTGTCACTACTGCATATGTTTTAGTGGATCTAGGACTATTGAACGAAAGTTCAATAGTCCGAATCCACAATCACCAAACATACTTTAACAAAAGCGCTTTCACTGAAAAAGAGCTTTCGTTAAAGTGTGTTTAAAAAAACAAAGAAAAAAACATTACTTTTACGTTTTTGCAGGGGGGGGGCAAGCCCCCCTGCACCCCCCACACCCCCCCTACTTAAATATTCTCACTCCGAGGTCGCACTACAGTGGGGAAAAGGGAATTTTCCCTTTTCCCCACTGTAGTGCGATCTCCGCAACAGGCATACTTACGAGAAAGTGCCTTTCGGTGAAAAGCACTTTCACGCAAGTATGCCCGATCGAATCTGTTTCGGTTATGTTGCCGTTCGGTGATCCGTACGGATCCCATTTTTGTTACTGTATTATATGCTGACACAAAACCAGACACCTTCCCAGTGTTTTGCTGCTTTCTTCTTTTACTTTTTGTCACTGCTGCATTCTCTGCTGTCACATCACCTAGTTCCTTTTCAACATTACCATTCTCAGCACTTCCGAAAAAGTTATCTCTCATCTCACTCCATGAAACAGTAGAACTGTTAACTGGATCATCCGGCTCAATTATTTTTAACAGAACTTCACCTGCAAGCTATCCTGATGCCAGTTCTGTTATCTGTGCCACTTCAACAGACTCACTTACTACCTTCTCCATGGAGACAGCTATAGCTGTTCATTTGTACCATCTACCAAACAGGAATCTATGTTTATATTCTGAAGCTCCATATCAAGCACATTTTTCTCCACATTGTCACTTTCCACCTCCAAACTCCCATACATTTTCCTTTCTTCTCCATGCTGCTGCTTCATTCTCTTAGGCCTCTTCCTTACTGCTGTAGGAGCCTTCTGATGCTATCTAGCAGCTCCGAAAAGTAGGGGTCCTTTATTTACATGACATATTATTTACACATTTACATAAATCTATTCATATTTACAAAATCACTCAATTATATACATTCTATTTTTCATCTTTATACATTTATTCTTCAAACTAGATTCCCACCTCTTTTTTTTCATAACCATCTGATTTTTCTTATTAGTGATATCAATTTCCCATAAACTTAATCTCATTTAATCTCTCATTCCAAATCACCCATACTATAGAAAAAAACTTTTTGTCCAGTCTTATTTAATATTCTATGTTTATATTCATATAATATCCATGTTCAATTATATCCATATTTATATTACTGTTTTTCAATTCTCAAAAAAAATTTTCTTCACATAATTTTTCCCATAATTTTTTTCACTCTTTTATATTAAAAAAACACACTCTGAGGTTCCTTCTTCACCACAATACAAACATATTCTCTCACATTTCTTTTTATAAGCCATTTTTGCTTTGACTGGTAATTTCTTTATTCTCAATTTCCATGGAAAGCCCTGACATTCTACTTTATTACTATACCACTTATTTCTTTCTTTTATTGCTTAATCATTTCTTCTGACAAATGTTCCAATGGATTAACATAATAATATTGTATCATTATATTCTTATACCATGTTTTATAATATTTCTAGCTCATCAGTCTTTATCTTCCACATTTTTATTTTTTCTTGGTAATTTTCTATTTCTTCATACACTCTTTCTCTCATTTCTTTTATCTCCCAAACATTTCATACTTAAACAGTCTTACTACTAATTTCTCAATTTTCTCATTTATCTAGACCAACACTCTATGTAAATTTAATAATGCTGCACGTACCACTGGATTTAATAATCTCAGTCCCCCTTCATTTTTATGCATATATAATACTTCTTGCTTTACTGGGTTTAATCTAGACCCCCACATAAAAGTAAAAATAACTTCTAATAATTGCTTTTCATACATTCATGGAATCATAAAAATACTTGATAAATACAATATCCTTCCCATTAATACTGGATTTATCAAATTAACTTTTTTCTTATTAAGTTAATGTATATGTTCTCCATAAATAACAAATGTATTTCAATTCCTTCAACGGGTTTTCCCAGTGTTCCACTTACTATTTTATTACCAAAATGTATTCCCAATACTGATACTTATCTCACTGTAAATTGTATTAGTCATGTCTCTATCCTATCTCCCAAACCTTTACTTTTTTCCTTATTTAGTGTCATACCTATTTTAAACACTCTACTATACATGGCTTGTTTCATCCATATTTTAATTATAATATAATCTGCATATATCATCAAAACGGGAATATCTACACCTGTTTGCATTACACACGTTGCATTTTCCATTTCACAATTTACTTACTACCATATTTATAACTAAAGTAAATAATACACCACTCATAGGATAACATTGTCTTATACCATTACTCATCCTTATTTCTTTACTTAACCAACCATGTTTTAAAATTTATATCATATTACTATAGGCTAGGCTATCATAAAAACTTTTTTTTAATTTTACCACTAAAATTCTATACCTTCATCAATTCATATAACATCTTATGATCTACTGAATCAAAAGCTTCAATATCACATACCATAAGTTTTACATAATTTTTCTGTTTAAAATGTCATCCACAATTTCTCTTACTATCATCAGCAATCCTTGACATCCCTTTCCTTTCATACCATATACATCTTCCATTGCATTTCCATCTTTTTTTTCCTATCTTTTTTGAATTAACTTCATAAAAATCTTATAATCTCTATTATTTAATACCATTGGTCTCCAATTTTTTATATCTTCTTTTTCACCCTTTTTCCATATGAATTTTAATATTCCGCTACACACTTCCTTATAACAAAAGCCTTTATTTAAGCATTCATTAATAATATATAACAAATATTCTTTTTATCAATCCACTGATTTTTTTATACATTTCATATCCTAGTCCATCTGGGCCTGCTACTGAATCTACATTTACCTGTCTAAGCACATTATCTAATTCATACATAGTAATTCTTTTCTCAAATTCCTTATTTACTTGATCTGAAAATGTTGTCAACTTTCATCCTTTAAAGAAAAAAGAAAGGCTGTAATAAACATTTCTTCCACATAATGAACTACACTTTCAGTAATCTGTGTTTGTTTTCCTTCTACCTCTCCTTTCTTACTTTTCATTTCATTCATTAAAATATATTTTTTCACAATCTTACTCAAATATGCTGACACTTCTTCCTTTATTACTTGTAATAACTATATTTTGTTCATATTACAAATTCTTGATTTTTTTCACAATTTATTCTGTATATATTTTTTTCTTTATCATAATACTTTCCCTCATTTTTCTAGGTTTTGGGAAACATTTTATACATCTCTACATAACTTTCTTTTTATTTCTACCATTTAAAACAACTTGTTTTATATGTGCTTTTAGATGTGATTCACCATTCTGACCTATTAACATAAAATATCTCCACAGTACCATGATCTCTCCATGTCTGTATAATTTATTTTTTGGCTGTGCCCAATACTTCACAACACCCCTGTTACCATCCACATTTCTAACACTTCGAAAGTGCACAATTTTTTCCATTTCCCAAACAAAACTGCAGTCCTATCCCCCCAGTCTATAACTCCTATTGTCATAAACATCTGAAATGCCCATCACTTCTTTACAAATACTTTATAAGTATCTTTTCAAACTCTCTATTTCTGTTCAAAACTGTACATGTATTTTTTTCATTTCTCAGAAAGAAGCTTTTACTACATAACTATTCAAAGGATTATCATTTCGTCTCTTATAGTCACATAAATGTTTTTTCCATTCCACGAACAGTCTCAAAAATAATGTCACAAAATATCTCTATTTATTAGAACGAAAGCTCTTACCTCTTGAACTTTCACACCCAAAGGTAAAACTAGAGTGTCCCATACCTCCATATGTTCAATTCGTTCACCACAAACTTCATTTTCATGTTTTTTTTTTGTTTGTTTTTTGCTAAAAGCTGCTTTTGACTGTCTCAGCATGTTTTATTTTTCTGTGAAACATACCCTATGTGGATTATCTCCAAGTCTTCCTCTTGGATTTTCTGCAATATCTCTCCCCAGGAAACATCTCCATTCTCCACTTCACTCTGTTTCAGGATACCTTGTAGTATATCACTCTAAAACTCCCCCCACACACACTGGAGGACTGTAACAACACATTCTTCCCTTGCCATCTCCTCTTATTCCACAAACAGATTCTGAATCTTTCCATACATCTCCCTGCGAGCTGGCATTCACTTCCACTCCTTCAGTCTCTCTCGCTCTCTCATCATCTTTCTCCCAGCCACCAATGTGCCAGGAATGAGACATGCACAGACATTTGCTTCTAGTACTTCTGTGAATACCATTCTCTAATGAGTAGGGAATGTTCCCCAATGGCCTGGCTAAATTTCCCCTAGAAATAGAAATTCCCCTGAAATGAGGGCACTAGCTTTGAGGGCTAACCTAGTCAACAAAGGTTAAACACAAAAAAAAAAAATAAATAAACTCTATCAGATAATCCAGTTATAGTATCAAATCACATTAACTTGGAATATTTGTTCTCCGCTGTGCTGCAATGTGTTACAAAGGATTTGATAAAGGGCAGAGAGTAAGCACCAGTAATATGCAAGCAAATCTACCTTTATAATAAACCACTCTCCATGAACTCACCAGATTCATCAATATGGGTAGCATCTAAAAATATACCTTCCTATAAAATAAATCAACAAAACATCTGATTCCCCTGTCATTTCTATTCAACCTAGATGGAAATTCCACATTTTTCATGACACCCTTGCAAAGAAAAAATAAATTGTTAATACACATCACACTAACTGGTAACAATAAAACTGCAGACTTGAGTGAATGTTCTTTCAAAACAAATTATAACAATGTTTTGCACGGGGTGGGGGAAGATGATGCCTCCATTACCATACCAAAATTCTGCAAAAATTAAGTTTGTTCAAATAAAAAATATTTAACACTAAGGCCCTTCTTATAAAGGCAAGAAATGGCTTTCAGTCCTAAGAAATGTGCAATACTAGAAAACATATTTTCACATACAGTGTGGCTCCAAAATAATCCTCACACCATGCAACTTACCTTAATTTAGAAATGACCCAAGTTGCATCTTTAATTTACCCTTTACTCTTACCTACAAACTTTTTTCGGTCCCCTCGGACTCTGTTACCTGCCCATCCCCAGTACCCAGTGTCCACACAGCTCTACTAGCTGCTCTCCAATTCCCCTCACCGGATTTGACCCATTTTTGCTGGGGCTGGTTTTAAATTCTTTAGATGTCCCGGGGGCTTGGCTCATCTGTGCTTCCCTCTTGGTTTTTCAGGGTCTATATTACCATGTCAAAAGACACATTCTCCGAACACGTCTTAATCAACACAGTAATATTGACTTGTCTAAAACCCGAATGGCAGAGTCAGAGAATTTTTTCCCAGGGGGAAAAGAAAATCACTCTGCCATACAGAAAAAGAACACACTTTCAAACCCTACAACATGGGGGGCTTTGCCTCCCACACCACCCTAACTAAATATACCAACTCTGAGATCACACTACAGTGGGGAAAAGGGCAAATCCCTGATGATAGCAGAGCGCTTTTTTCCCCCTGGGAAAAAACCCACTGACTCTGCCATTTGGATTTCAGACAAGTCGATACTACTGTGTCGATTAAGATGTGTTCGGCGAACACGTCTTTCGACGTGGTAATATAGACCCGTTTTTTCCTACCCATTTCCTTTCCCTGCCACTCTGTCAGTCACCTGAGCCGCTAATCGAATTTGAATTGTAGTAAGGGCTTTATCCCTCTGTGCCACCAGAGTTACCTACAAACTTATTAGGTATACTAGTCAAAAGGATGCCAACATTTTTCTGGAAACAATTAGCACTGCAGACAACTGGGATCTCTCTGGATTTTTCATGTCAGTAATTCTGTTGTCACGAGACCAAGACTAGCTTTCACAGAAAACAAAACTGCTAACAAAGAAAGGGTAAGATCAAAGCTGATCAGCTGGTAAGTAAACTCTATTATGACTTCCTGTTACAGTGACCATCCTTAACTTGAGACTATAACATCTTTTTTTCAGATGACATGTATAGAAATAATTATAATTACTTTGAGAATATGGCAAGAGAATCATGAAGCATTCTGGGATGTAGAGGGTGTAGGTGAGCTACTAATCCTCTACATAAACAAATGGTGAATCCATAACCAGAGTACTTTACAGAGAGCTGGAGGTCACAACTTTGCAAGAATATAAAAAGAATAAGGCTGTTCAGGTGACAACCATCAAAATACTGGGAAATCTATGAGAAAGGGTTAATTAAACTGAACATGCACATACTCAAAGAAAGACAGAACGGTGACACATAAAAGAGGCATTCAGATACCTAAACTGAATCAATAATGTTAAAGAATGCAGCACTTTCAGAAAAGGAAATGTAAGCAAACATAAAGGCATAGACTGAAACTACGGAGAGGACAGGATATGTGAGGAAATACTTCTTTCATAATACTGGTATGGATGTATGAAACAGTTAGTCAAAAAATAGTGGAGTCAACAATGGTAGTAAAATTCAATGCAGAAGGCAAAGACTGGAAAGGAGTATATTATCAAAGCAGTCTAGACTTCAATGGCACCTCTCCATAAATTAGATAAATGGTACACTAAATGGGGACACTCTGTACCAGGGGCCATATTTAGGACAATGATTTTCAGTCTTCAAAAATAATGTTGCTTTCACAAGATGAAATTATGTATACCTGTGATTTTTTAATGTAATTTCTAGTAATTTTGGTGTCTGCATTCTAATTTTCTTCTGCCTCAATATGTGCTGAAAATTATGACAAATTCTAGCCCAAAATACTCAATAATGTAAGCTGACAATATTATAAATAATAAATATGAGCAGAAATACTTCTTGTGGTGAATTAGTTCTCTGGCCTAAAATGCCAAGTTCCATGAAAATCCCATGTTTTTTTCTATTTTTAAGCAGTCCAAATTTGGGATTTACTGGTATTTTCCCCAGAAAAATAAAAAATCACTGTCCCTAGCCATATTTAGGAAATAAAAAGTATAATGCCAATACACAATGACAATCAGGGAAATTAAATTAGTGTAATGCAGCCACATACAGAAAAAAAAGTATGCATGAGTGCTCTGTCCTGCATAGATGAAACTGCGTAAAGAAACTTCACAATGATAACTGTAATCATGCTGCTGGAATGACTGTGCTATGTATGGTCACATGACTAAAGGGAAAGCATCAGACAGGTAATATTCTTGAATTAAACATGTCCACACATGTACAATGTCCCATAGCTGAGACACAGGCACTGTGGGCAGCCTATACAAGGCACCACAGCAAAGTGGGGTGGAAAAGGAAAGACAGTAAAGTCAGAAAGAGGGAAGAGAAAGCAGAGGAGCACACAGGATGACAACAGGAAAGAACAATTGGTGGGGGAGAGAGTAGACTTTTTGTGAATGTGGCCACTTCCTTTTTTTTTTTTGTAAAAAGAAGGGTAAGGAGGAAAGCAGCAAGGGGAATGTGTAGGCAGGATGGAGGATATAGGGAAGGTAGCAGGGGTAGACAAACAAACATGCAATGCAGGCTAAGACTGACAGAGGATGTAGTAATACAAGACAGCAACAATAAAGAGATGCAGACTGACAGAAGGTCAACAACAGGTGATGGGGAGAACTGGACTACAAACAGGGAAAGGGAAGTGACACATAAGCATGGGGAAACTCAATTATGGGAAATAGGAAAGGGCAAGGAAGGCTTCTCAGACTGGCCCTACTCAGATCATATGCCACCTCTGGTGGCCCAAAGGACAGAGGCAGCAAGTCATGTGACTCCATCAGTTCCAGGGTACCAATGTGAGCATCAAGCTAGTCACCCACCAATGTCCTCATTAGCTGCCACACACACCAATGGGAGATATGGGAGAGTGGGAGTTCACACCACTTTTAGATGAGGCACCTCCCCCTTCCCAAAAGGCTTCAACAGAGACCAACAGTAACTCTTTCAGGTCACCTTCGCTAACAGCAGGCATTTCAGTTGGTAAAGGGCGGGGTGGATGCCTCCTCACCACAGCCTGCACCGTAGCCAGTCTTGCAGAAAAAGAAAACAAATGAAAAAAAACAACACACAACAACAAAATCAGAAACAGATATAAATGATTAGTGATGTGTGTTACATGCCATTCAAATAATACACTACTGGCAGCAGTACACTCCACATTCCCAATGCCTCTCTTTCTTAGATGGGCCAGCCTGTCTTCTTATATTTTCTTTACTAGTGGACAGCATAAAATAAATTGCAATTGGTACAACATATCTCTGACAACAGAAAGCAATTACAGCTAGAGCTGCCAAGCACAATGTGCAGTGCCAATCCATGTAGAGAATGCTTACAATAGTAAGATGGCTCCTTCTCCCTATATTTTACAGTGATGGAAGAAGTCTGGGTGGTGCCCTTTGGTCATGTGCAACAGGTAAACAGAGATATTATGCTCAGTGCTGAACCATGTGGGAAACCCTGATGAATTCAGTGCTATGTCCACTCTGCAACATACAGTACGGGACACCATTATGAGCAGGCTGCTGCCAGTGATCACAGAACCAAAATATCTAGAATTCCATGCATGGTACATATCAGCTAGATAACCCAGCGGAATGTTACCCCATACAGTGGATATAAAAAGTTTACACACCCCTGTTAAAATGCCAGGTTTTTGTGATATAAAAAAAGAGACCACAATAAATCATTTCAAAACTTTTCCCACCTTTAATGTGACCTATAACCTGTACAATTCAACTGAAAAACAGACAAATATGTTAGAGGAAAAATATAAAAAACATATAATAAGCTGGTTGCATAAGTGTTCACACCCTTAAACTAATACTTTGTTGAAGCACCTTTTGATTTAATTACAGCATTCAGTCTTCTTGAGTACACACCTGCCATCAATTAAAGAGACTCAGATTACCCAAAAATAAAGTTCAGCTGTCCTAGTAGGATTTTCCTGACATGTACTCAGTTGCTGCTACAGCAAAAGCCATGGTTCGCAGACAGCTTACAAAGCATCAAAGGGATCTTATTGTTGAAAGGTATCAGTCAGGAGAAGGGTACAACCAAATTTCCACAGCACTGGATATACCACGGAACACAGTGAAGACAGTCAGCAATACTGAAGGAGCTGCAGGAATTTCTGGCAAATACTGGTTGTGTGCTATATGTGAAACAACTCCCCGTATTCTCCATATGTCTGGGTTATGGGGCAGGGTTGCAAGACGGAAGCCTTTTCATACACAGAAAACATCCAGGCCCTGCTAAAATTTGCAAAACAATACATCAAGTCTCCCAAAAGCATGTGGGAAAGTGTGTTATGGTCTGATGAGAACAAGGTTGAACTTTTTTGCCACAATTCCAAAAGGTATGTTTGGCGCAAAAATAACACTTTGCATCACCAAACTATCACCATCACCATGGTAAAGCATGGCGGTGGCAGTATCATGCTTTGGGGTTGCTTTTCTTCAGCTAGAACTGGGGCTTTAGTCAAGGTAGAGGGAATTATGACCATTTCCAAATACCTGTCACGTTTGGCCCAAAACCTTCAGGCGTCTGCTAGAAAGCTGAAGATGAAGATTGATTTCACTTTTCAACATGACACTGACCCTAGCATACATCCAAATCAACAAAAAAATGGCTTCACCAGAAGAAAATTAAAGTTTTGGAACGGCCCAGCCAGAGCCCAGATCTAAATCCAATAGAAAAGCTGTGGGGTGACCTGAAGAGGGCTGTGCAAAAGAGATGCCCTCACAATCTGACAAATTTGGAGTGCTTTTGCAAGGAAGAGTGGGTAAATATTGCCAAGTCAAGATGGGCCATGCTGATAGACTCCTACCCAAGAAGACTGAATGCTGTAAGTAAATCAAAAAGTGCTTCAACAAAGTATTAGTTTAAGGGTGTGCACACTTAAGCAATCAGCTTATTGTACGTTTTTTATTTTTCATATTTTTCCCCTAACAGATTTGTTTTTCAATTGAATTGTACAGGTTATCGGTTACACTAAAGGTGGGAAACGTTTTGAAATGATTCATTGTGGTCTCATTTTTTTATATCACAAAAACCTGGCATTTTAACAGGGGTGTGTAAACTTTTTATAGCCACTCTATGAAATGCTAGTATAATCTGAATGTTTGTCAGTTGTGGGAATCATTGGAACTGCCTGGATGGCACATGGACACTGTGTACATAATATCCCATGCACTGTACACTATCTGGTACTTGACGGAAAAAGAAGTTATGTACTTACCATAACGTTCCATGTGAGTTGTTCCTCTCTCCTTCATTCATTACTGACGGGTGCAGACCTGATCCCTCGGCTCCGATATGGCCAATTGCAAAGCTCGAGGTCTTCAAATAGCTAGAGGCCAAGTCCCTATCCCATGATGCACCTGTAATTAACTCAGATCTTGTTTGCTGTGTATAACAATACCATATGTCATTCTTTCATCCCCAAGAGAAAGGAATAGCAGGATTGAGTAACCAGGATGGATCCAGCATCTCAGTCATCTATCAGCCCAGGAGGGGGTAGGAGGAAGGGATGTAAGAATGAAGGTGAGATGAACAACTCACATGGAACGTTATGCTAAGTACATAACTTCTTTATGTGAAGTTGTTCAATCTCGCCGTTCATTATTTACTGATGGGTAGCATCCCAAGCACCATCAATCTCGGGTGGCTCATGGGAGTATATTTCTCAGGACCGTGGATCCAAAGGAGGCCCTGTCCTTGGAGGCCTTGTCAACTTTGTAATCAGTGATAAAGGTATGAGGCTTTGACCAAGTGGCTGCTGCACAAATGTTATCAATGGGAAGTCTGGCAGAAAAGGCAGATGATGTAGAAACTGCTCTGGTTGAGTGAGATTTAATCTTGTGTTACAAAGGCATATTGGCAGCTGAATTAGCAAAGGTGATACAATCAGATAACCATTTAGACAAGAGTTGTTTTAGCCACTGGTCTCCCCTTCCTGAAGTCTGAAAATGAAACAAAAAGCTGGTCTGATTTTCTGAAATCTTTTCTTCTATCCAAATAAAATCTGGGGTGTCTGTGAGCATCTAGTTTGTGCAGCATATACTCTAAATTATTAGAATGGCCGGGGAAGAAGACTGGCAAATCAATAACTTGGTTGAGATTGGTTTCAGTGCAAACTCTGGCGAGAATGAGGGATTTGTTCTAAGTGAGACTGTCAGCATGGAATATCAAATAGGGAGGCTTGATGGATAAAGCCTGAAGCTCTGACACTCCGTGGGCAGAAGTAATAGCTACCAGAAAGATGGTCTTCCAAGACAAAAATTTGAGATCACAAGATGAAGCTGGTTCAAAAGGGGGAAGAATTATGCGGGAAAGCATAAAATTTAGATTCCGTGGAGAATAGGGAGATTTCACAGGTGGTCTAATATGAAAAGTCCCTTTGAGAAAGGCTTTGAATAACTTGTGAGACATGATGTTCAATCCTTCAAATCCAAGATGAAAATTAGAAATGGCAGCCAATTGAACCCGAACTGTTGCTGCTGCAGCTTCTTTGTTAAAAATCATAGTCAAAACTCTAAGATGGAGGCCACAAGGGCTTGGTAAGGATCAATATTATTTTTAGAGGCCCATACAGAAATTTTTTCCATTTGCTAAGATATAGCTTCCTAGTAGAAGATTTATGAGAAGACAAAAGGATCTGTTTTGTCTCACTGGAAAGGTTATGGAACCTGGCTATGATGGGAATTGGAGAAGCCAAGCTGTGAGCTTCAGGGACTGCAGAGTAGGATGAAGATACCCCGATGGGTGAGTCAGAAGGTCTGGAGCTGGGTCCAGAATGTAAGGATCCTCCAAAAGATAAAGTCGAAGGAACGGGAACCAAATCTGATGAGGCCAATGAGGGGCTATTAGAATGATGGTCCTTCCCAGGCTTTTTGCTTTCTGTGGAACCTTGGGTATCAACGGGATTGGTGGAAATGCATAGAGGAGACCCGGAGGCCAATCGTGTACGAGTGCGTCCCTTGGGGCTTCTCCCAGGAGGGGGAATCAGGGCAAAGTAGCTTCTGCATTTCGTGTTCATGTGGCTGGCAAAAAGATCACAGCAAGGCTGGCCCCACCTGAGGAAAATCATGTCTGCTATTTCCTTGAGGGACCACTCGTGGGGCAACAAGATTGCCCTGTTCAGTTTGTCTACTATCACGCTGGATCTCTCCATAATGTGCATTGCCAACAGAATGCACTGGGTGGAAACAGCCCACTGCCAAACTCTGAGAGCCTCATGACAAAGAGGGTAAGACCTGGTTCCTCCTTGTTTGTTCATATACCAGATCACCGACATGTCTGTCTGAATCGCAATCATACCCAGAGGAAGAGAGTCCTGACAGTACTGCAATGCCAAAAGTACTCCTCTCATCTCCAGAACACTGATATGCAGATGTGTCTCTTGATCGGTCCATGTGCCTTGGGTAGTCTTTCCCTGAAAATGCCACCGCCCCATCAGGGAAGCGTCCGTGATCACTGTGGCCGCTGGAGAGGGTAGCACAAACGGGTGTCCTATCGTGACATGAAGTGAGGTCAACCACCACTGAAGGTCTTTCTTGCAAGAATTTGTGATCATTATTGTGTAAGTCATGGGGAGCTCTTGGTAAGACCATTGAGTGAACAACAGCCACTGTAGAATCTGCATCTGCATACGAGCTAGTGGCATGGCTAGAATTACTGCTGTCATCATGCCTAATAATTTCAGAACTTCTGATGCTGGTGCTCTGTCTTTTGATATCAGAATGCTGACATGTTGATGAAGAAGAAAGACTCTTTCTATTGGTAGCCTTAATGTGGTGGTGGTGGTGGTATCCAACTCTGCCCGATAAAAACTATATGCTGCGATGGTGACAAAGCAGATTTTTCTGAGATGACTGTAATGCCCAGATGATTGCAGAGTGACAGAGTGGAATCCCTGGCCTGAATGAGTTGATGCCTGGTGGTGGCAGTAAGGAACCAATCGTCTAGGTATGGAAATACTTGGAATCCTAGACGCCTCAGGTGAGCCGTGACCACTGCCATGCATTTGGTGAACACTCTGGGAGCTGCAGTGAGACCAAAGGGCAGGGCTCGAAACTGGTAATGATTGGCTCCCAGCCAGAAGTGCAGGTGATCCCTGGATGGTCTGCCAATTTTTATGTGGTAGTAAGCATCCTTGAGATCTATCAAGCACATCCAATTGTCTTTCCCTAAGAAGGGAAGTATAGACTGAACCATGACCATCTGAAACTTCTCTTTCTTTACGTATTGGTTCAGTCTGCTGAGGTCCAATATGGGTCTCCAGTCCCCCATCTTCTTTGGAACCAAAAAGAATCTTGAGTAAGTTCCGGATCCTGTCTGGTCTGCTGGGACTGGTTGGATGACTCTTTTTCTTAGCAATGTCTGAACCTCTATTGTTGCCTGTTCCCTGTAACTGGGTGGAACATCTGGGATTTTTCTTATGATTGAAGGGGGTGTGGCGAATGGAATGAAGTATCCTCTGGAAATGATACTTTGTACCTACCTGTCTTTGGTTATTTTGAGCCAGGCATCTGGGTACAAAGACAAGCGACCCCTGACTGCCTCCAGAGCAGGACAGTCAGGCCTCCTCTCAGGAGCAATGGTAGGGCTTCCCAGAAAAGTGATCTCTGTCACCCTGGTGTTGTGGACCCCCTCTCCCACGAGGGCGACATCTTCCATTATTGCCCCCTCCTCTGCCCCTGGAGGGGGGTTCACCACGTGTGTCCTGAAATGTTCCTTGAGATTTTTCAGAACCACATTTTTTCCTCCCCTTTGACCTTTAGGGTAGGGTCAGGCAGGGGTGGAAAAACAGACCCCGACGGCAGACAGGGTCTTTCCATCCTGTTCACACCTGGTTAAGGTTTCCATCGCTTTAGGCCCGAAAAGGGATGAGCCATCAAAGTGAGTGTTCACAAATGATGGCTTGAAGGGCTCAGCGAAGGAACACAAGCGCATCCAGGAATGTCTCCATAGAGCAACTCCTGTACCTGCTGCCCTACTTGTTCCATCAGCTGCATAAGAGATGAGGTGCATGGATGAGTTGACAATCAAATTTAGGGTAGCAAGCTGGGCAGCAACTTTGTCAGAAGCTCCTGCAGCTACTGTACCCTGAAGAGCATCTCCCAACTCCTTAAGGAGATCTCTTTGCAACCTAGTAAAATGGGTTAAATAGTTCAGCGAATGGAGTGCAAAAGTTGCTGAACTAAACATGTGCTTAACATATCTATCCATAATCCTGGAGTCTCTGTTAGGAGGATGGATAGACGAGGAAGTCTCAGGCATTTCCTTTTTGGTGGCCGCCGCCACCACCATGGCATCAACTGGAACACCTTTTGTTAGGAATGTTTTGTCAAGTGGGCCAGAAATTAACTTATAAGGCCCCCTAGGGACAGACTCCATAATATCCAGAGACTCCCATGCCCTTTGTGAGACCAGCTGCATTAGCTCATCGAAGGGCGGAGACACCCAAGAGGTGGAGGGTTGAGACCCAAAAGCCTTCAAGAGAACTGACTCATCTTCAGTAGGGCTTTTGGACTGCCAGTTACCCCCTCTGCGTAAGGATCTCAAGTATCTCAGTGAAGGAGATATCCTCAGAGGTGGACCATGGGGACCTTTCCGACTCATCTACGTCAGTATCTGATGTTAGGGACTACTGTTGGGAATCTAGGTGTTTCCTCTTACACAATCTCTTCCTGGGAACCTCATCAGTGGGAGCTGTCCGTAACAGACATTTTTTTGGCCACACTTTGGGCACTTTTTGAATCCAGACTTGGGGTCCTTGTCTTGGTCAGCCATCGAGAAAAAAAAATTACTGTCACACAAAACAACTTGGCAGTAACTGACTACAAGAAGCCTTAAAACCAGGCTAAATCAGAGACACACACACAGCAGAATTCAGTTCAATATATAAATATGACAGTAAAAGCCTTTGCTGTCACAGAATTGTCTAACAATATAAGCAGACTATGTAACAAAAAGGATATAGCTGCTAGGATAACACACTCTAAATATAAACTTGGCAAGACAAACAATTACTGTTCACACAAGAAAAAAATTGTAACAGTAATTATATATTTAAGCCTTTCCTAAACCACTGAAGGCTAAGTTACTAATAGAAAAAAACTCTGCACACTAAATAATTTTTATATCAAACAATGTGGCAAAGGTCACTTACTAAGCACACTCTAAACTAGTAAAACATTTAAATTAGGCCTAAAACAAGAGGCCACTAAAAGGCTATATCACAAACTAAGGGAAAGGGACTAAATAGCAGCAGAACACACACACAATAAAGCTATAAAAGCTTTGAAAACTATCTAAATAGAACTACTATCTAAATTTTGACTAGAGAATTAGAGAAAAAAAACAGTACACTGGCCCAAGCTAATTTCAGAACCTCCGATCTTCTGCAGTGGCACAAACTAGATCTGGGGTGATTCCAGGTGCATCATGGGATAGGGACTTGGCCTCGAGATATTTGAGGACCTCGAACTTTGCAATTGGCTGTATCGGAGCCAAGGGATCAGCTCCAAACACATCAGCAAAGAATGAACGGCAAGACTGAACAACTTCACATTGAAAAGTTTTTCCTGACGATGCACCAAACACCACATAGAGCAGGTGGGAGCTTGATAGCAAAGTGCTTGCAGTCAGTGACACCTAGAATCACAGGAAAATGGACTATGTTGTAGACTACCTGCAGAGTGGTAGTTCTCCTCTGCCATCTATGAAAATCAAATATGTTCCTTCACAAGTTGGAGCATCACATCAAGGAACTAGTGTAGGATATGTGAGATTGATACCTGCAAAAGTGTATCCCTTGTTGGATGCTGAAAGGACGGTAGCGAGGATGGTTCCTGCTACACAATCCTCCATGCCCACTAGAATAGGCATTCCATGCATCCACCTTGATAACATATGGTGGCAGCATATGTGTATCAACTCCCATATGGTGTCTCTGTTCACAAAGTAGTGTTCACCAATACAATAGTCCTGAAAGTGATAGCATGTTAGCCAATCGTGGACCCTTGTGTAATGCATTGGGCAACAATGCACATAAAGATGGCCACTAACACATGCTGTCTAGCTACCACTGATGCTACTCCTAGCATCTTAGTATGACTGATACTACTGTACAATATCAAATCCTGGCATTCAGGATAGCTGATCCAGGAGGCTCATCATAGTAATCTCATAGGCTTCTTAACTGTGCTGCCACATTTGATTTTTCATTTGTATATGCAATAGTTTTTATCAGAATGTTGAATCACAACTGCATGTTATTACACAGTAATTTGCATGTTATTACACAGTAATTTGCATATGATACAGTACCAAGGTCATGTTATATATGTCACCAATTTACTTCCTCCCTATGTGCCACTGCACACCAAGCTATTTTGATAATGCACCAAACAATTTGTTTCTGAATACACCTCCTCGTCTGCTATCAGTTTATAGGTAAACATATTTTCTCCACACATCCCAAATTGCTATCACCCATCCATCATCTAGACTTGTTTTAAAGTTTTCTAGGGAAGTACTTTGCTTTTTTGTGCATATCATGCAAAATACTTTGTTAGCAATCTTCAAAGCCAGTCTAGGTAACTGAATGGGTGATTGCAAACTTTCACCTGAAATATGTGGGGAAACCTATCCAATTGGAGACAATGTCAGTTTTCTACGAGCACTGGATGATGTGGCTGAGTTTCTTGATGGTCTCCTTGGCCATAAGCATAATAAGACTATGAACCTAAAACAGGGATGGCATGCTACACAGCACATACAATATGAGATGAAACTTGGTAAAATTTGGAAAAGTGGAAGGTATCTCAGCAGCTTAGGTTCAGTTTAAGTAATGCACATACGAAAAAATAAACCTATGCAAAACGGCTAGCCAAGGCAACACAAGAAAAATAAGTCTGGAGCATGAAAGACCTTGAGGTTTTAACTTCAGACAACTTGAATTTTCTACAAAACCACATAATTTTACTTTAAAGCCAGTCAAGACAGTAACCGCCCAAAACCCAGCGATGCTTCAATTACCTTTTCAAAAGAAAATCTTCCCACAGTGCCAGCACCATCCCAAAGAGGAATGGTGCTCTTACTGTGACCCTGGCAACTCAAGTTTAATTGGCAATCCCAATTCCTGAGAAGTCATCCAGTGGTATAGGGTGATTCAACAGTTTTGCCAGCTGAGCTATCTCAGGGGTGAGGGTTACAGTTAAGGATTAGCATCAACTGGTAAAAAATAATGATGTTAGTCCAGAGGCGTGTACATGTATAGTTTAGACTAGAAAATGTAAATGGTCAGTGGGTAGGATACAGCAAGTATTTCCCTACTTGGCACCCCAATCTTAAGGGACAAGTCAGACAGGTATTAGGAAAGGTGGAGTGGAAGCCTGAGATGGGGCTCCAGGGCATGGCTGAGAGCAGATAGCAAGACAAGAAAAGTACAGTTTTGTACCTACCATAAATGTAGATGTTCGAGGATCCACATTGCTGCAGTCCTAACTATTGGGTAGTCCGCTGTCCAGTCGGCCCGAATACCAGAGTATATGGCTGACGTCGGTCAGGGCGCATTAGACTAACGTCAGTACGTCAGGGTACTAATGCGCATGACCGACGTCATATCCTCAGTCTTTTCTTGCCCCAGATGTCAGAAGACCCTAAAAAGACAAGGCCCAATATACCTGCACCAAAAATATGTACAATATATACAAAAATATATACAAAAATATCAGCATATAACCTCACCTACACAACCACCCCTAAACACAGAGGGGAAGGAGGGAGGGTAAATTGGACTGCAGCAATGTGGATCCTCGAACATCTACATTTATGGTAGGTACAAAACTGTACTATGTTCTTCGTTCCACATTGCTGCAGTCCTAACTATTGGGTAGAATCCCAAAGCAGAGGAAAGGGAGGCTGGCAAATCATAAAGCAGCAGGAGCTGACAACATGCCTTGCAAAATAGCTGTGGCAAAACCAGCCCTAGACTTAGAGTAGAGAGGAAGGTGATAATGCTTAGAGAAAGTATGCACTGAACTCCAAGTAGCTGCCTCCAAAATATCCTTAGTTGCCACCCCCCTTAGAAATGCTGTTGAAGTGGCAGTAGCCCTAGTGGAATGAGGCCTAATCCCAGCTGGAATCTCCTTGCCATGATGGGAATAACAAAATGCAATGCAAAACCCAATCCACCTAGAAATAGTTTGTTTTGACACAGGCTTGCCCTGTGAACTCAAGGCAAAAGAAACAAACAACTGCTGAGACTGCCTAAAATCCTTAGTCCTGCTTAAATAATAACGCAATTGCCTGTGTACATCTAAAGTGTGCAAAATCTTTTCCCCTTTATTTTGGGGGTCTGCATAAAAAGTAGGCAAATGAATAGTTTGGTTTAAAGCCACACTAGAAACCACCTTAGGCATAAAGGAAGGATTAGTACGTAATGATACCCTATCCTTATGGAAAATCAAAAGGGCTCTACTGCCATAAGGGCCTGCAACTCAGACACCCTTCTTGCAGAAGTAATAGCCAACAGAAAAGCAGTCTTCCATGACAAGTATTTCAATTCAGCAGTAGCCGAGGCTCAAAAGGTTGTAGAGTAAGTTTTTCCAACACAAAATTGAGATCCCAAGCAGGAGTAGGAGCTCTACGGGGGTCTTATATTCTTTGCCCCTCTAAGAAACTGCTTGAACAAAGGATGCGAAAACAATGGTGGGTCACAATCATAGTGAGCTGAAATTGCTGCAGCATGAATCTTAATGGAAGAGAAGGACAAACCTTTGTCCAATAACTCAGTAAGATATTGAAGAGCCACACTCAAATTAGGCTCAGAAATCTCCAAATTCTTTGCTGTACTCCAAAATAAAAACCTCTTCCATTTTTCTCGTACACTTTTCTTGTACTAGGTCTTCTAGCTTCCATAATCACATTTAAAACTTGTTGAGGAAGTTGAGACCTGCTGTGTTTCAACACAGAATATGCCAGGCTGTTAGATGAAGAGAGTGAAGCTTGACATTGAGCAGATGACCGTCCTTCTGAGATAACAGATGTGGAATCAAAGGTAAAGGCCATGGAGGCTTCCTTACCAGACTCCTTAGTAGTGGGTACCAGTGTTGCCGAGGCCAATCTGGAGCTATTAAAATCATCCTTGGCTTGTCTTGTCTGACCTTTAAGAGCACCTTTGGAAGAAGAGGCAGAGGTGGAAAGGCATACACATGAAGATTTTTCCAACTGAAAGAAAGAGCATCCACTCTCCAAGCTGTGTGATGAAACCCCTTTGTGCAAAACTTTGGCAGCTGGTGGTTTAGTGGAGAAGCGAACAGATCTATGTCTGGAGTTCCCCATGACACTGTCAATTTCTGAAATACATGAAGATCCAGTTTCCACTCGTGGGGATCCATGATTTGTCTGCTTAACACATCTGCTAAGGAGTTCTGTGCTCCCGGCAGAAACCTTGCCTGAAGAGTTAGTTGCAAGCTGAGCGGTCTCCCATAAAATCATTGCTTGCCTGCATAGAGGATAAGAATGTGTTCCCCCTTGTTTGTTGATGTACCACATGACAGTTGTGTTGTCTGTTAGAATCAACACCTGCCCTGGAAGAAGTAACTCCTTGAAAGCCATTAATGCAAACTGGACTGCTAACATCTCCTTCATGTTGATATGTAGATGCTGTAGTCTGGCAGGCCACTTGTCTTGTATCCACTTTCCATTTAGATGAGCTCCCAAGCAATGTCCGAGGCATCTGTCGTTAAAATCTGACTCGCCTCTGGCCGGGTCACAGAGAGTCCCTTGTTTAGGTGACATTCCTGAGCCCACCACAAAAATTCTGTTTGAAGGCAAGGTATTATTTGAATGACAGTGTCCAAATCCTGGCAGTGCTGTGTCCATACATTTTGAGATACCATTGCAGCTTCCTCATATGCAGTTTGGCATTGGGAAGCACCAGAATACAAGATGCCATGAACCCTAATGCTTGAAGGACTGTCCTTGCAGTCAGCATGGACTGATGAGATAGTTGATGGAAGTAAAGGGATAGACTCTTTTGTTTGTCCGGGGTTAAAAAGGCCATCTGGGCTGCTGTATTCAGTCTCACACCCAGAAAGCACATGTCTTGAGAGGGTACTAGACTGGACTTTATTTCGTTCACAGAATACCCTAGGCATCTTAGCACTGCTATAACATATTCCAGATGCTGTAGAAGGTCTTCCTTTTCTTGAGCCAGAATCAGGCAGTCGTCCAAGTAAGGATAGATTTGAATACCTTTTAGCCTGAAGTAAGCTATCACTGGAGCCAGAACCTTTGTGAATACTCTGGGCGCAGTAGATAAGCCAAAGGGCAATGCAGAGAACTGATAATGAGAATTTCCAGCTCGAAAACGCAGATACTTCCTGCAACTTAGTCTTATAGGCACATGAAGGTAAGCTTCCTTGAGATCTAAAGTTACCATCCAGTGATCTTTGCCCAGCAGAGGTTAAAACATGTTGTAACGTCAACATCTTGAACTTGGGAATGTCCAGATAAGTGTTGAGGATAGATAAATCCAAAATTGGTCTCCACGTGTTCCCCTTCTTTGGTACTAGGAACAGGCGGGAATAAAATCCTAGGCCCCTTTCTGATACAGGGACTGGCTGAATGGCCCCTATTTGGAGTAACAGAGAAATTTGCTTGTGAGCCTCTTTCCTTTGTGGAGGAGGAACGTCTGGCATGCCTTTGAAAGGGGGCAATGTATGGAAATAAAACCTGTAACCGTGGCGAATGATATCCAACACCCATCTGTCTTGAGTAATTAAATCCCAATTTTCTTTGAAAAGAGACAGTCTTCCTCCCAAAGGAGCTGCCAGACGAGAATCTACTGGCAGCTGAAAAGGCAGGTCATTGGGTCTGTTTACGAAAGGATTGACCCCTGCCCTCACCAGAAGTCTGAGCAGGTGAACTCCCTGTTCTAGGCCTAAAAGAACCTTGAGCTCTGCCCCTACCACGTCTAGACCTACCCCTAGACTGGGAATCATAAGCAGGATATGTCCATCCCTTAGTAGGCCAATTTCTACTAAACTTGGTGGCTGCACCTGCAAAAATCTTTAACAGTTTGCATAGACTTAGCTTTGTCCTCCATTTTCTTTAAAACTGCTTCCACAGGCGAACCAAACAACACATCAGACTGTAAAGGAGCATCCAAAATCCTTGTCTTAACATGCTCAGCTAAATTCTGATCCCTCAACCAGGCATGCCTGCGAAGAACAGAACTAGTGGCAGCCACCCTCGAGGAGGCCTGTACAGCATCAAAACCACATTGCAAAGAATGCTTACCCACTTGTTCAGACACATGAACTAAATCCAGCAACTCTTTACACTCAATACCCTCCGCCAAAGCATCCACCTTAGATTTCAGTTGTGAAAGGAGATAATTTTGATATTTTAGCATGTGAAACTGACAATTCAATGCCCTCATGGCTAAAGTGGAAGAAGTATACACTTTCTTTCCCCATCTATCCAAAGCCCTTGCCTCTTTATCAGTGGGAACAGGGTTTTTAACCACAGAGGCCTTAACACCCTTAGGTCCCTGAGAAATAGTTTCCGGGTCTGCCCTAGGACTCTTAAAAAGATACTTATGAGCTTCAGGCACCCTATAGTACCTATCAGGTTTAACAGGAGCAGGAGGCAAAGAATCAGGGTTCAGGGAAGCCTCTGCAAAAACATCTTCCACCACATTCAACACAGGAGGTATAGCTAAGGGCCTATGCTGGGGTAAAAACAAGAATTCCCTAAGCCTTTTCCTGGAATCAGAGTAATCCTGGCCTTCCCATTTAAAGTGCTCCCTCATGGAATGCAGAGTCTCTGAAAAAGAGAAATCCTCAGGAGGAGAAGCTGTAGGAGTGGAATCATCCACATCAGAATCAGAATAAGGAGGATACTCCTGCAAATCTTCCGCAGAAGACTCAGAAGCCTCTGAACCCTGCTCAAAACTATCAAACTCAGGTTCCACCCTAGGCCTCTTATCAGGAGGGGGCATAGAACCTCTAATCATAGTAATCAAATCTTCTGCCATTTTAAGCATATGTTTCTTAGGCACAGAACCTGAAGTGCTAGGAGAAGCCCCCACTGAAGCTAAACTTGGCCTACCTCTCAAAGAAGTTTTGGAAACAGAGGGAGAGGCTCTAACCACCTTGGGAAGAGAGGGAAGAGCAGTTACCTGAGAAGCCCCCTCAGCCTGGCCTACCTCCTGAGAAGGCACATCCTGTAACAGTAAAGTCTCTGCCTGAGACTCCAAAGAAACTCCTGGCAAAACCTCTGGCTCCACTGAGCCTTCTAAAGAACCGACGTCCAGGACTGCCGGTTCATCAACCCTAGGCTTCGCTGTTTTGTCCTTGCGCTTCTTGGACGAAGCGGGCGTCGGAGCATCCGACGGCATTTTATAATTGCAACGCTTCCCAAACACTAACCTGGCACAGTCTAACCTCCTCTTAATAGTGCGTTTGTTAAACCTAGCACAAGAGCGGCATCCAACAACGTCGTGCTCAGGCCCTAAACAAGGTATACACAAGGTATGGTAATCCCTATGAGGTATCTGTTTCCCACAAGAAATACAGTTATTCACTTTTTCTGACATCCGGTTAAATACTGAGGCAAGAAAAACCAAAATGTTCCCCAACGGGTACTTAGCCAACTCTGATTCGGTCTGAAACTCCGACTTCAGAAAATTTCAGAACGCCAACCTGCACTCGCAAAACTGCTTCTGCATCGGACCATGCGGCAAAAAAGACTGAGGATATGACGTCGGTCATGCGCATTAGTACCCTGACGTACTGACGTCAGTCTAATGCGCCCTGACCGACGTCAGCCATATACTCTGGTATTCGGGCCGACTGGACAGCGGACTACCCAATAGTTAGGACTGCAGCAATGTGGAACGAAGAACATCCAACACCTTTGTTAATCACCAGCATAGTACCACAAAGTTAAGTACTCACACCAGAGATATTTTTCCATATACACCAACAACATGTGGAAACACTGTAAATCACCTACAATACAGTCAAGTGCAGATAACTGTCTCGACAAGAGGTCAAGACTTCCAAGAAGTAAAAAGCCTTCTTCAAAGCTTCTCCTGGAATGTTGTCTCAATACCTCAAATATAATGAACAATGTTGCCAAAAATCAAGAGTAATATTCAAAAGAAGCACTCCAAGTACTAAAATATCTCTGTACTCAGACAAAATATATGCGATTATACAAAGATGGATCATTGTAATTCAATAACAAGGACACTGATCGGACAGACCAACCAATGTGCCTGTTGTAAAATCAACCATATACCAATAGAAAAAAGTCTGGTTGCTGAAGTAGCATTGAGCAGTCAAACTTTTCTATCAGCATATGCTTACAGCTCAGCAAAATACAAGAACATTAGTCAAATTCTTCAAATATAAATAATCAAAAATGTACCAGATTTTGCTTGTATTTAGACTGTTCTTCATAAAATCTCAGTGAAAGAAAAAAGAAAACAGCGAAGGAGATTCTCTCTTCTCCACTGCTTTCCCTGCACTGCACTGATCTTCTTTGCAAGCATGGGAAGTAAGTCCCATACTCATGTGCAGTACATCAGAAAAGGCAGAAGAATGCAGAGGAAAGTTACAGCACCACTACATGAAAACAGCACCACTATACGAAAACAATGAGAAAGATATGCAATTTCTTTTTTTTTTTTTAAATGTCATTGTGCAACAGCAATAACCCACAAGTTGGTGTGGGTATATCAGGATTTAAACACTCGGGCTTCACCCTCTGATCAAACCACACCAACCATGTTAAATTCTGATAAACCTACACTCACTCGTGAGTTACTGCTTAAATACAGCTCAAGAGCTGAAACAGTATCAGCACTCTAACCGTAATCATCCAGAGAATTAAGAAATGTTGGTACATTATATGAATTAAAAGTCTTCCAAAAACTACCTCACCCAACCATGGATGACAGCTGCATGTTCACAGTCTGTCACCTCAACTGACCAGTTCAACAAAAAGGACAGGGGAAGAAAAGGATCCACCAAGTACATGCAGGACTACATGGACAGATCTGAAGGGAAAATAGTACACTTAGTTAAATGTATTCATGTAACCCAATGACAGCTCAGTTCTATAATACATATACAGATTCTGCCTTACACTTTTATGTCATATCCTTCCTCCCATTTGAGCTTTTCTACTTGAATGTCCTTTGTAAATGATTCTGCTCAAAAGATGTGCTCAGTCAACAAATACAAAAACAAACAGTGTGGCAGAAGAGTGATGCTGCAATTATTATTCTATAAAGAAAGAGTACCTCCTAATGCTAAAGTACAGCTATCAGTAACAAGTAAAAACAGTATTCAAAATGAAATGCTGTACAACAATGGCCAATGAAGTAAAGTTCTCTTGGAGAACAGGTAGTGTGGTTAAATGATATAAAACTTAAAAGTGTAACATATATAGCAAAGAACTTGCATACACTTCCAGTACTTAAATTAAAAGCACTTACAAGATATTCACGCTGTGAATGCAGTTATACCATAGTGAAATGATGGCGCCAATGTATCCGTTAGACTGGTTAAGCTGTTATCACAGTTCATCACAGTCACATAGCAGCTACTACATCTTCAGTGTGGATACTTTGTATATCAGACCAAAAAGATTGGATACTTTGAAGCCATCATAAGAGTGGATACATTGGAGCCACCATTTCACTATGGTATAACTGCATTCACAGCGTGAATATCTTGTAAGTGCATTTAATTTAAGTACTGGAAATGTATGCAAGTTCTTTGCTATATACATTACACTTAAGTTTTATATAATTTAACCACACTACCTATTCTCCAAGAGAACTTTACTTCATTGGCCATTGTTGGACAGCGTTTCATTTTGAATACCAATTATTATTCTATGTTGTGCAGGTAGGGAGTAATGGGAGTGATGGATATCTGTATAAGCTGTCAATTTTACTCACATGAAATACTGTGCAAAGTCTTTGAGTAAAGATTTGTATACAGAAAAGAAACCCAAACTGTACAATGAATGCATCACAAGTCACATGGAGAAGATTAAACAACCTTAGCTTGCATTTTATAGGACGTGAGACAGAAGAAAAGCTATGTCTGCAACATTCTATATATTAAAATTCATACGCTGGGATGGAAAAAATATCTAAATATCATAAGACTTACAAGTTATAAACTACACATACATGATGGAAACTTAGAAAAGCAATGTTAGAAATCAGTTCAATGACAGTGACTACATTTCTGAGCAGTTTTCCAGATAACAGCATTAGGTGTAAAACAGTAGCTGTATTAGAAAAATTGTGAAATACATACAATGATATACTCTGAGGACATTAACATTGGTTATATGATCAGTCAGCACAAGTTTGTTTGTTTGTGTCTTCCGGCTTTTCCCGGTTAGGGGTCGCTACAGCGGAACTCCGGACCGCTAATGATTGGCAGTTGATTTTTACGTACCGGCTTGCCAGGCCTGATGCACAACCTTCAACGAAGATACGCCCATTCACGCATGTCTCCATGCAGAAGACGCTCTAGCTGAGAATCGAACCGGACAGCGTCTTACTATGAGGCGACAACGCTACCGCAGCACCACCACCATGGGTATCAGTCAGATAATTAAGTTATTTTGTACTGGCAGATTTCTGTTTCTTTGTGGTAATGAACAAAACACCAGCATGGCACCACAAACAAAAAGTTTCTATCAATGGTGTAGTTGCTAGAAGTCTGACAACAGGACAGGAGACAAAGCAATCAAAGGTGTGCTTAAGTACTCTTGCAAAGCACCTGGGCTATACCACTACCTATTTCCTGCTGGATACCTATGGCTTGCTGCAGGATGACAGCAATTGGTATGTCCTTAGCATCTTTGCAGACAACGCTCAAAGGGAGTGGGTTAAATACAACGTAAAACACCACATCAATCTACAGCATGATGGCCTTAAAGGAGCTATCTGGACATCTGCAGCTATCAAGTCCCTTAGCTGCAAAAGATCTGCTAGTCTGGAAGGGGGGTTTAAGGTCATGTACTGGGTAAGTAAGATGTCAGAAAAGAGGGGGGGGGGGTTAAGATAATTATCTAATACCATTTTGTGTATCTGGTCAACAGCCTCATCTCTACTGTGAAGATGTATAATGGAAAAAAAATCAGGAAATAGTTTAGTTTCCATAGCATTATATATTATTCAGTGTCTACTGTTTCCGTATATACAAAAGCAGCAAGGATTCCTTAGGAGGAGTGCATTTTATGGAGTATAACAAAAGGGAGAATACAAGAGTTAGAAAAGAAACTCAATCAATAAAAATTAGTCTGTTACAGTAACACCACCAAAGAATTTTCAAGGAAGAAAAAAATAGAAGGTGGTAAATACAATATATATGATATGTAGGTGAATGCACAAGTGCATATCGCCAATAATAAAAAAATTACCTGATGGAATCAATTCTGGATTTTCGTCTTCGACGTTCGTAGTCTGGTACAGCATGCCACTGAAATGTCAATCTCCAATCAAAGCCACCAATCATGGGCTCCCCTGTCTGCATGTAAAACTCATAGGTATTCCAATCGATAGTATCGATAACAGGACAGAGTATGGCGGTTTCATTCTCTGCAATCCTGTGACATAAGAAAAATATACTTATTCTAAAAAAACAATGCACCATATCATTTTTTTCTACAATTTACAATAGCCTTTTTAACATTGCTCTCTTCTCTCTATCTGTCTTCCTTCAATGACAACGAATATTCTATAACAAAAGGCTAAATAAATATTGTAATGGTTCAGTGGTGGCATTATGGTGACCCAAAATCAACCCAGAGCAAAGTGAAACAAATGCAAGCCAAGACAACAAAAGAGTGAACTGCAAAACTCTGACGATACATCGACCGTCACATCTAAGTCAGGAATCCACATGTATTTTTGTGTACAAAAAAGCCAGCCATATGATACAGGCATGTTTGCAGACATAGCTAAATTTATTACTGAACTTTTTTTTGTTGACCATGTTATTCCACTAGGTATTCAGGGGTCACTGGGGTGTAGTTCATGCTGACTAGGGAACCCTGGGCAGTATACCCTAAGTGTCTTTTGATCTTTTCCATTCACCTGAGCTGCCACAAACTGGCAAATAGGACCTTAGCTTAATGTCGTCTCTTAAGGATGAGATTTCAGGAGTGCAACAACCCTCTAATACTGCACTAAAGTGTCAGCGTTACAAAATTAATTCAAGCACCTTATGTGGGAACTGAACTCACATACTTCTAGTCTTTCAGCATCGATATCTCTCAATGTAAAGGTTAGGACAAAAGAGCTAAGTACCTGCTATTCCACACACTATTCTTATAAGAGACTGCTTTGATAGTAAAACTAAAGAATTTGTCATGTCCTGAGGGAGGGTTAACATATAGATCAGGAGGTTATGACATGAAAGTCAAGGTGCAAACTTCAATGATGTCACTAGGAAATAGAAATCGGGGGTCCAAGTGAACAATATATAAAGAATTACTAACATTTGTTTTCAAGTGTCTATGAAGACCACACACTGCAAAGTGATGCCAAGATATCTTTAAGTAAGATGACCCATACGTTTCAGAAGCCCAGAAGTTAAATGTGAAAAAAACTTCACACCTCTACTACTTGTAAATACAACAAAGACAATCATTTCATGCCTGACGCTGATGCTGTACTACTGTTTATCACAGTGACAATACCACTGCTACATTTATAATACACACTGTGCTCGGTTAATACTGCGGTGGTGGTACTGCGGTAGCGTTGTCGCCTCACAGTTAGATGTTGCCCATTCGATTCTCAGTTAGAGCGTCTTCTGTGTGGTGACATGCGTGAATGGGCATTCCTTCGTTGAAGGTTGTGCGTTAGGCCTGGCAAGAAAGCACGTAAAACTCAACTGCCAATCATTAGCGGACCAGAGTTCCGCTGTGGCGACCCCTAACCGGGAAAAGCCGAAAGACACAAACAAACTGTGCTCGGTTAATAGCACAAAAATTAGAGGAAAAATAACCTTGTAGTGTATGGACCACCACATTTACACACTGAATTTGAGAAAAAAAAATCACTTTATTATGATACAAGAAAGGTGCTTAACACAACTTTAAGCAACTCTCAGTGCCATTAAGCAATAGTCTCTCACAAGAGAGAAACAGTAGCTAGTGTTGGTTACTACAGAACAGCAGTGAGAAACTAAAACAGCTTTAAAAGATGTTAGATACTTCATTATCTCTCATACAAGTGTAGCAGAGTGAAATGTCTTAACCTTTTAAAACATCAGAGGGTCATTTAGCGTTTGACCATTGTCTGCGAGACTGTGCCAAGTATTTTATGGCTTTCAAAGCAGTAGAAACTGCATTCCTACACTTTTTTTAATCTGATAGTACATTGAAAACTATAGAGACTATTCCTTTGCAATAACACTGAACTAGATATATTACTTAAACCTATACCCTGATCTTTACATATACAATCATAACCGTATTGCAATGTGTCTCTTACTCTAATCATACTGTTTATCAGGCTTTAGACTTCCTATCATTCACACCTCTGTCTTGTAATTTCAGAACTACAAATTACAATAATGTTATACAGTAATTATCTTTCAGTCAGTTCAGTTTCACATACAATCTCCTATACAACCTATAGGCATTCCTCTTAATTCTAAACAGCAATCACTAAAAAAAACCCTTTAATATCCATCAATCTCCCACATTTCCCACTTTTCTCTTGATCAGCCTACATGATTGTGTTTCTTGCATTCATTATTTATATTTCTGTGCACTTTTCTACTTAAATGGTCATAATAAACCATTTACACTCTCAATCACATATTTATGTGAATAATGACCACACAGTCCAAATGAAATAAACTACTTTGAACAGCTTTGCTCCTGTTCATGACCTCTGACAATATGACAGGTACTGCCTATCCACCATCCTACATAACCCTTGATCAGTTATTAGATAAACCCGTGCCTGACCTGTTGCCATATGACAACTTATGGGTACTATGTCCTTAAAGAGGTGTTCCATCGAACTCCTCTTCATCGACCCTTAAAACGCAAACTCTCATAACAGCAAACGGTCACATCAGCAATTTCTTTCTCAGGGAAAGAAATCTCTTGGCCATCCTGGTTAGTTTGCAGTTTTCCCCACTGTAGTGCGATCTCAGAGTTGGTACATTTAGTTTGGGGGAGTGAAGCCCCCCACTTTGTAGCATTTGTAGTGGTCTGTTCTTTTTAAGGCAAGCAATTTCTTTCCCAGAGAAAGAAATCATTGATGTACGAGCTACACGCTCTAGGGACCTTAACCTTGTCACCACAATAAACAGAACATGCTGGAGGGATAGATTCCTGTCCCAGAGACTTCCCATACTCTGGAACAAACTACCTATGTATATCAAACAAAGCTCCTCATTAGCACTCTTCAAGAAAAATTTTGATGATTGGATGGGAGACAGGAAATTCACCCCAGGGATCACTTCTGTGGCTCTGCTCGACAGTGGCACAGGAAAATAATTTTCTTGGGTGGAGAAAGCCAGGGTACCTTTGGCTAGGTTTATATAGGTCCTAGGGCCAATAGCCTAGTACCTACCTATGAACCTATGGATGCTCGCTGTTATGAGAGTTCACATTTTAAAGGTCAATAAAGAGGCGTTCAAAGGAATGCCTCTTCGAGGATATAATATAGACCCCAACTTATTGCTCAGCTCAACATTCTAGCCTCCTCTGACATTTGAAGCTAAGGTACTTAGTCTTATTTCACTACATTTATCTTTTCTTTATTTTAGTATCTAATCGTATTAAGCATTCTATCACTCCCATATGGTCAATCATACTTCAATAATTATAATCAAATCTCCTCCATTACCTTCTTCAAACGCAACCAAGATCAATGGATAAGCAACCACAAATTCACTCCTGGAGTTGTGCCCATGTCCCCAGTGGAAAGAGGAAGTCGTATTAACTACCATAGACCCTTACCTTTGTGAACTTCACTCACCTAATCACTGACAGTTGGGGCAACTTGGGATCAATATGGCTAGGCTTGTAAGGGCTCCACGGCCATTAGCCAAGTAAAATGCTATGAACCTATACAGCATGCATATTTACACAGGCAACATAACACCCTTCAAATCTGGCTAAAACTGTAAGGCCCCCACCCCTTCAAGGTACCCTTTGTATCATAATACTTGACCACCACAATCACCCTATCATAAATAAGTCATTAACATCTTCCATAGTCATACCTTAACCCTCGCTGCCAGCTTATCTCATTCCCTACTCCTTTCCAAGAAATATATCAGATCTGTGTAACATCTAGGAGACACAACAAATTTTTTATCTACTATTTTCATTCACTAACAATCAGAAGGCTTTTATCATCATGCTGCCTTTGAAGTCTTCCAGAAGTATAAAGCAAACAGCCACTGCTAAGCTCAAAAAGACTACAATGACTCAAATTTATACTTTCTCATAACCAAGTCATCCAGTTTAAAGCAGCTTTTACATCTACTAACAGGAGTCCCTACAGGACTGGACCTCAAAGAGCTCCTTAGAGGTAGTATTAACAACATGACAGGACGCCAATACACATAAATGCTAACTGGTAAGGCAGTCGGAATTAAACTAGCCCAACAATTATTGCTTTAAACATTTGCTTGAATAATAGCTGTAGTACCCAACAATATAATCATGTGTCACATCTAGCTGTCATAATCTTAACAATCTCTTTACATACATTAGTTGCCTACCATTTGACCACTTAATGTCATGCTAAGTATCATAGTTTCAGTATCAACATATTTTATCTATCCTTCTCTATATTTCAGGTACTTCAAATCACCATATTTATCACTACTGTCCACACAAATAACCCTGCACTTTAATTCCACAGTAAAAAAATGCATCCATCTTTTTACAAAGCACACATCTTAGACTTAATAACATTACATTTTGTGTGCATGTTCTTCAGTTTAATATTATATCTCACTTCAGCATTACTCATCTGCATTACTTACATCACTTTAAGATTCTTGCTACATACTTTAATCATCTTCATTTAAATTCTGTGCATAACTGCCATGTCTCAGAAGTTTCAATATTAGCCTGTGTCTGTAAGAAAGAAGGATGAAGCCTGACCACAACTCAGATGCCCCAAGTACTAAAAGAGATTGGCAGGGGAGAGTGAGAATGAGTGGATTACAATCTTAACTAAACTGGAAAGAAGAAAATGGTTTCTTCCAATGAGTCAGTTGCTCCCATACAAATGGAGCTTTTCATGTCAGCAATAGCCAAGAATGAGGGGACATGGAATCAGTGATCCCAAGCCACTAACGGCAGTCCTCAAATTAGTGTGTATGTAGGAGTGCAGCCATATGAGAAGTATGCACAGGGCACCCCTGCAATGATATATGTGGCCATGTCAGCTAGCAGGGGCAGGGTTAGGGATATAATGTACAGTTGTGTAAGTTGCACTTACCCTTAAGAGTAGATGTTTGAATTTCTCACTTGTGTTTCCCTGGTCAGGGAACAATAACTAGCTAGCTTCACACAGCTCTGGCTCCAACGACTCCCACCCCTACACACACACAACTTCACTCTGACTGCTGACTGGCCATCTCCAAGGAGGGAAATCAGCAGTCGGACTGAAGATTTCTTCAGGACTTTCTTGCCCATACAGGAAGAGAAGAGCCAGATAATCCAGAATAATGATAATAATTAAAAAAAAAACAAAAAAAAAAACAATAACAGCACAATAACAAATAAAGTAGAAACACACAAAGCCAAATTTCATACTCCAACAACTATATACAAGAATAGGGAGAAGAAGGGTGTGTGTGGCTACTGCAGTAGTGAGGAATTCAAACATCCATTGTTATGGGTAAGTGCAGCTTACACAACTGTATGTTCATCATTTCCACTGCTGAAGTAGCCTGTAGCCTATATAGGTTAATTATCAAAACGTTTCCAAACTGGGAGGAGGAAGGATAAGGATCCACAAGTCCCTGGAGAGTGGCCCCAGTAAAGATCACCTGGACCTTGAAAAGGGCTCACATTTGTAAGGCTTTGTAAAGGTGTGTAGAGAGGAAAATGTAGCTAGCTCTAGAATGCTTTTATAGTCCTCTCCTTTCCAGTATGCCATCAAAGAAGACAAGGCTCTAGTAGAATGTGCTTTGGTACAGCCAGGAATGGATTTGACATGGTGGGAACAACAACAAGCAATAGCAGAGGACAAACACCTGGAAATTGTCTGTTTAGATCCAGGGTGTCCATTTTCGGTTCCTAAATAAATAGCCAGTTAGCTCTTCCAAAGGACTTAGTTCTGTCAAAATAGTACCTGAGCTGTTCAAAAGGTGACATATTCAACTTCTCCAGCAAAAACTTGGGATTCCAAGGAGAGAAGCAATTTATTTCCTAGGAGTTCTCAGGTGTAAAACTCTTTTTCCAAAACTATTTTACCACAGAGAAGAGAGGATGATCCATGGACAGACCTGCTAAAACAGCTGCAAGATGAACCCTTAAAGAGGTTCAAGAGAGGCCAGAGGAAAGTATCTCACACAAGTATATGAGCAGTAGTTGTAAAAAATCCATAATGGTCACCTGGTTATTGGTTAGGCACAAACTAGAAAACCGATTCCACTTCCAAATATTAACCATTTTCTAATAACAGGTTTTCTTGACCCCTTTATTACCTGCTGCACATCCTCTTCAAATATGTGCCTTAAAGTATTAGAATTGAATCATCCAGGCAGTCAGTTGAAGTGGATTGAGACCGGAGTGTATCAAACTCCCCCGCCTTTTGTGAGTAGAGCCAGTCTGTGAGGTAGGTTGTGGCAACTGCCCTTTGCCAATTCTATAAGAAGGTTAAACCAATGTTGCCTGGGGGAAAAGGAAGTTACCATAGTGATTTGTGTGAAATCCTTCTGAATCTTCTTCTGGAAATCAATGGAAAGGAAAATTCCATTCCAACAGAATGAGAACTCATCTGCTTTCCAGGCTTGCTTACAAGGAACCCCAGTGCAAAATTTGTTTAGTTGTCTCTTCCAAAAGGAGAATAATAGATCTATTAGAGGTGTTCCCCACAACTGGATCAATTCCTGGAAGACCCCCCCCCCCCATTCAATTTCTGCATCTGAGGGTCTATCCTGGTCTTGCTCAGCTTGTTTGCCCCTATGTTTTGGTGTGACAGAATGTTAGATGCTTGGAGAGTTAACTATTCTAAGAACTACATCCCCAGCCATCGTAGCCAGACTGCATGGGGGTGGGTTGACCTTGCCATCTCCCTGCTTGTTTATGTAACACATAAATGGGTTCAATTTACATTGTCAAAAGGGCTGTTCATCGAATGCCCTTTCACCGACATCTAAACACCGAACTACCAAAACTTCCAACGACCACATAAGCAATTTTTTTCCGAGGAGAAAAAAATCGCTTGGCCGTCGTTAGAAATTTGCCCCTTCCTCCACTGCAGTGCAATCTCAGAGTAGGTATAATTAGTTTGGGGTGACAGTTTGCTTTCTTTGTTGTTGGCCAAGTGATTTTTTTTCCCCTGGGAAAAAAATTTGCTTATGTGGCCATTCAAAGTTTTGGTAATTCAGTGTTTACGTGTTGATGAAAGGGCGTTCGATGAGTTGCCCTTTCGACAACGTAATATAGACCCCACATAACTGTGGTAACGTCTATAATGACTTGAAGAGGTCATGGTGACCATAGGTGATGGAGAGATTTCAAGTCACAGATCAAAGTCAACATCTCATTTATAATGATGTGCTTTGGTCTATCTAAATGACTTCACAGGCCTTGCACCTTTATCCCCATGTAAACTGTTCCTCTAGCAAAATCTGAACAGTCTGTGGTGAAAGACTGATTTGGTATCTGAAGAGAGAAAAGGAGAACTGAGTTCAGTTGAATTTGTTGTCTCCATCATGCAGTTCCATTTTTAGAAAGCCCATGACTGGAATTTGATTCTTCCAGAGGATGTAAATACTGGGTCAATGTGTTTATTAGACACCAATGCATCTTTCTCATGTGCAACCTGGCTAGGGGAATCATGAGAATCAAAAAAAGTTACAAACCCTAGGATCCTGAGAAAATCTCTTGAAGTCTGAGACTGACTGGAGAAGTGGAGAAAAGATTTGTTCTCCTGTGGCAAAAAGGCCTTTTGAAGAGAAGTAACTAGAAGGCAGCCAAGAGGCACAATCTTATGAGACTGCATCAAGAATTCTGCAACATTTATCTGGAAGCCTAGACTGGTCAGAAGAGACTTACACATGTTAATGCCTCCTGACATCTAGATAAAGACTCTGCAAAGATAAGTATGTCATATAAAAAAGGAAAAAACGTGAATGCCATTTCATGTGCAATACGCTAGGCCAGGTTCTAGGCATTTTGTGAACCAGAGGCAGAGGACATAGAAATTTCCTGAAGCCTGTGGTTACAAGAATGTGATAATAAGCGTCTTTAAAGTCTAATGTTACCATGTAACTCGAGAGGAATGAGGGGTAACAGGTTCTGCAAGGTCAACATTTTGAATTTTTGTACTTTCACATACAGGTTTAGAAGTGAAAGATCTAGTACGGGTCTCCAACAGACCTCTTTGTTTAGTACCAGAAACATTCTGGAATAGAAGTCTTTGCCACTCTTTGGGTGTATAAAGACTGAAGAACCAGAGGAAAATATTCTGTTTGGAGGGTGGGGAGAAATTCCCGTTTTGTATCCAGTATGAGCTGTACCCTTCCTGCACCACTTTTAACGCCCAAGAGTCTGAGACAACCTTTCAACAAAGGGGCATGTTTAATATCAATGTGGGGGACAGATTGTAGAGAGAAAGAGAGGGAAGGGGGGGAAAGAATGCTGGCATAGTAATTCTACAACATTGGTTTGTCCCTTTTGTTAGCAGGGACCCCTGTTTTTTATTTCCCTATGGCCATCTCTATTTAGATCGCTGTTTGCCAGAATTATTGGTTTTGCTAATTTGGCTTTCTAGTGAAAGAGCAAGGCCTATAAGATTTGTACTGGGGGATAAGAACAATACACAAAACAAGAAAAAACTCTCCAAGACCCAAGACATTCAAGCTGGCTTTATTACAGACAGAGTTTTTTCTTGTTTTGTGTATTGCTCTTTGATTTCACCAGATTTATTGCCTAGCAGGATTTTTTTTTGCTGTGGCATAAGAACAGTCTTAGAAACTCCCTGAATCAATTTTTCTTTCATCATATTGCTTAAGAAAATGGGTAGCAGATGATCCAAACACTACCTCTTTATCTACAGCTGAATCTATGATTTCAGACTTTACCTCATCAACAAATTTTTGGTTATGTACCTAAACATATCTACTGCAATGGCCCTAAGCACAGTATCTGCACAGTCACACACAGTGTATGTTTGGATACCTGGGACAATGTAGAAACAGTTTGATTAAAAAAATAACTTTCTTCTATAGAAAGAAAAGTATCAAGTTCCCTCAGAGTATCCATATAGCAAAGCACAAACTTCCACATGTGTGGCTTTCAGAATTCTCAATTATCAGGAAAAGTAGAAGAGAACATTATCTTACCTAAATGATCTGACACCCTGACTTCCTTGTCACCAACTGAAGCATTAGTGTTCGATAGCAGTTTATTCCAAACATGTGAGGAAATGGTTATCACTGATTCGTCCGCTCTAAGGTGATAGAAATATTTATTTGTCTGAGGCACTTTAAACATCTTATCTGCTTTTTGGGGGGAATAACGGCTGGGCATCTCAAAGATTATGAGCAGTATTCAATACAACCTCCAGGGATGGCAGTATAGGAGAGATGGGTTAGGAATGAGGAATATCAATTTGTAACATAACATAATATCTCCTCAGTTCAAGGGGAACATCTGTTTATTCCCATAATATCCTGTAATCTGCTATCTTCATAGACCTTTCAAAAGCATTTGATATGGTTAACCATCACCTTCTACTGAATCTACTTAAGTCCCTTTCACTTGATAGTGAAGCTCTACAGTGGTTCAAGTCCTACTTATACAACAGGCAGTACTCTGGAACAATACTCTATCTTCCCACCTTCCTGTCTCTCTTGGTGTACCCCTAGATTCTATTCTGGGTCCCTTCTATTCTCTATCTTTATAAATGATCTGTCTACTAGCATCCCACATGCTGTATCCATTCAATATGCAGATGACTCTACCTTAATTTCCTCAGCTACTAAATCATCTGAACTACAGTCACTCACCCAAAATGTCTTTGAACTTGTCGAAGATTGTTTTTTACAGCGTTGCCTCCTCTTTAACCCTAAAAAGACTAAACTTCTACTGTTTACTCCCACACTCAAGTCCCCCCACTTTACTTTACTATTAAATCTAAAAATAGTACAGTTATATCCCCTGACACTACCACTAAACTCTTGCGAGTGACAATTGACCACAGCCTTAACTTTGATACTCATATTAACACCACAATAAAATCAGTTAACCGAAAACTTGGCTCCCTCTATAGAATTAAACCTTTCCTTACTCCCATAGCAAGAACTTCTATTGCCCACACCCACCTCATCTCAACACTCTTTTATGCATCCCCTATATATACTAATCTATCAAAAAGCAACCTCAACAAGCTGTCGATCGCCTACAACAACATTGCCAGATTTGCTACAGGCTCTCCTGTTAGATCCCACCACTGCCAAAATCTGAAACAACTGGGTTGGCTGGAACTACAGAACCATATTCTACTTCACCAACTAACTATTACTCATAAAATCCTGTATCATCCAAGTAACACACCAATTCTCAAAAGTCTAATCTGCCCATATAAAAATCTTACAAACCTACGCTCTGCAAACAAACTACTCATCTCTACTCAAAAATCTAACAATAAAGCAGGAGAATCCCTCTTCACTAACACTGTAGGCAAAAGCAGGAACCTACTTCCTGGTGAACTTACATCTCTTTCTTCAATGTCACTATTTAAAAAGAAACTTAAATCATACCTTACAACTCACTGGCTATGTCCCTGTACTAACCCTGACTAATGTATCTCCCACTGTTAGTCTTGCCCAACATCTTTTTTTTTTTTATTACATCTTTCTTTCTGCAACTTTAAGTCCACTACCAATTAGGCTGACTTACTGTAACTAGGAACAACTGAATTGGCCATCCTACTGTCTTATCAACTACTTACTACCCTACACCTAATTCTTCCAATCCCATTTTTAACTACTTTGTTCTCTTATTCCTGCTCATCACTTTGCTTTGGGTGTCTACCACATACTTCTAAATCCTTCTCCCTCTTCTCATAGCACAAAAAAAAAAAAATTATATGTTTTTGTTACCTTGGAACACATGTTATCATCTCACAAGATTCTTGTAATTAATGTTTAATGTACTGTTTGTGTAAGTCTTCTATGTGGAGCTTTTCTCCCCGGGGCCTCTACTGAAAATGGACATATATCCAGATAGACTAGCCCGGTCAACAAATGTAAAATAAATAAATAAATAACAACACTTCATCCTGGCTATTGGTATGATTAAATGCAAAGTCTTCCACATGAGGAAAAACAGTATTTTCTTCACAGTAAGAAAGTTGGGATGTGAATCTGAAGGAGAAGCTGCTCCATCTCTGTCATAATCACAATCATCAGACCCAATTTCTCCAGGAATTTCTTTACAAGGAATGTTCACCTATAATGGTTTCTGGTTACTAGGATTCATAGCCTGTAAAGCATGCCTTCCTAAGGTAAGAAAATCATCTTTCTTAACTGTAATTACTTCTTCAGATAAAAATGTCTATTTTTTTTCTTTATTAAAGTCCCTGTGGAAAAGCACAAACTCAAAGGAAGAATGTTTGAGTGGTTTAATGGTCTCTTGCCTCAGTTACACTGTGAGGAATCTCCCAGAGTGTCTCCCACCCCTGGAAAAGATGTTCTCCCATGCTCATATCAGACACTGGAACAGCTAAAGAGGAAATGGCTAACCCTTAGTTCATGATGGCCAAAAAGACTACACCAGAGGAAGCCAGAGAGGTAAGGGAGTTGTCTGAGGAACAACCACTGGCCACTGCAGGTTCACCCTCTATTGACTGAAGCCTAGACTTAACCAGCTGCCACGGCGAAGTCTCTTTGGTAAGTGCTTTTTACTTTGTAGTAACAGCAGGAATGGAACCAGCAGGACTAGAGTAAGTATCCATGCTGTAGCAGAGGAAGAGAAGCCAAAAGAGGTGAGTTGCTGGAGCAAGTCAGTCAGAAGGTAAGTTTTCACCTAGTGTACATAAGCAATAGACTTGCACTCATACATCTTGTTCCAGCCCCTTCACAAAATAAAAGCACAAAAAGTACTTGATTTCCATGTCAGCACTCCTTTCACCAAGTTAAATACAATTACAGAAAAAAGAAAAAGAAAAATGGTAGTTAGGGTGTCAAGAAGTGAACATAAGTACTAGTGTGTAAAAACACATTCCTGGCCATCATATAATAGTCCCTAAATAAATCTTTTTGTCACAAATACAAAAGTTTACCCAACACAGATTTTCACAAAATTAGCCCATAATTAGATAACACAGATATCTAAAAATAGCAATCCCCTGACAGGAAACTTCTGATACTCCCCCGGGTTCACTAATTTTCCGTGCAGGACTAACTTAGTCCTGTACGGAAGCACCCGTATAGGAGCAGGACGGCAGTGCGCCATACATATTAATGAAGGTGCGCTGCCCGAGCTCCCAGGCTTACATGGAGCGTGTACGAGTGCAGGGGGCATGTCTGAGAGCAAAGCTCTCAGAATAAACATGCCCCTGCAATGTAGAACAGCAGAAAGTGTTAAGAAATGAGCAAGATCACTCATGGGTGTCCGGATATCCCCACAAACAGTCCCCATGTGTACAACAGCAACAGTACATATAAATTAAATGAAGAAACACTCTTATTTATCTATGAAAAATCTGAGTACAGCTAACCATAGGTGCGTGGGTGTGCCCATTGCTTAGCTACAGTTAATGGAGCTTAAATAGCAGAAGGAGGATAAAAAGCAAAATATATGCAAATGAAGCAGTACAGCAATAGTGTAGTGGGCAGAGCATTCACCTTACAAGCAGTCATTCCCAGTTCGAGTCCCACTGCATTTTCCCTTCAAATCACTCTATGATAAATATTTTTTGTGGCATAACCTAATAAATAACATACATTTGTTAAATGCAGTACTGCATTTAATGCAGATGTGAGGTGTCAGTGTCATAATGTTGTACAGCCCACAGATAATCACATGTGCCCCATACAGTATCACAGATACAAATGGAAGGTAAACTGTGTAATGAATGATGACTCCATACATTTTCCAAATCACCCACATCCCCAAGAACTATTACCATCTAAAATGTAGCGGTAGTAAGCATATTTAAGCACCAGTATGCAGGTTTAAGCCATTTTGTGCGGGGGTAAGCAATGCGCATACAGGTTAAGTGAGATTGAAGCTAACTCTCTGTAAGCATATGTAACCGGAGGTTAGCATTGCTTACCCTCGAGCAAACCAGCACAAACTCACTTACAATTGCTTAAACGTGCCTTGGTTACTCTGTATCCAACAGCTCTTGTCCTGCCCAGCAACAAAATAATCAGTACTCCCAAGTTGCAAACCCTGGATCCTGCATACTATAGGCAGTGATTTACCACCAAGTCATGGCAGATACACATTCATCTGATGTTATCACAAACATATCATCCAGCACAGTCATTCAACAGTATAGGAAATGTATTTATTTATGTAGATGCACATGTGTGCATACATGATATATATAGCAAGAATGAACTTCATGACAACAAAGCATTAAAAATGAATGAAAAGGAGAACACCAGCAACCCCTGTATTTAGCGCTGTCGTCTTATGTAATATCAAGACCCCTTCAGACAGACATGTCACATTAATATGAGCAACCATTTGTACATTGCTCAAATACAGTATTTCGAGCAGTTTATGTAAATTAACAAAACAGTTCCTGTCCAATCATAATGTGAGAACAGTAGTCTTGCAAAAAATGTAAGAAAATAATTTAAAAAATGGTGCACGTAGAGGGGGCGTGTGGGTGTGCTTCATGCTCGGAATGTCAAATCTGGGACGTCGGTTCCGCGGAACCAGGAGATGAGGCTGGGCAGGTGTGTGAGCAAACCGCTGCTTCTCAAACCCCTGGCAAGATGCTACCAGTGGGAGAAACAGTGTAGATCAGCTAAGTCTAATCTTGACACAAAAACAGGTCGTCCCTGGCAGGACGAACCAACAATTGCGAGTCAATCCGATGTTTACACGTGTCTCGAAAGATGAACAAGGCAAGGCTCGTACGTATGTGGACTAAACAGATGAAGAGCCTGAAGAAGCTTGGGTCAAGACAGTATACTGGATGAGTACCAAGACATGAACAGAGGGCAATGTGTGGAGGTGTGGTATGACTGGGCTAGCAACCGGAGAATGGATGGTTGCTGTGTATGTGGAGCTCAGGGGGTTTGGAAGGAACCATGGATATGAAATTATGGAATTATGGATTGAGGTGTGTCGGGGTTGGATGGACTGGTTCAAATCAGACTGCCTCATGGATGTAAGTGCGGGGGGGGGGGCGGAAGAGAAACAAAGACAACATGTAAGAAAGAAGTGAACTCACTCGTGGTGCTCGGAGGGTGAACCGGAGGGATTAAGATAGTCCAGGCTGAGCATGCACCTCGGGCAGAAAGTGTTACGAAATGAGCGAGATCACTTATAGGTGTCCGCATATCTCCACCAACAGTCCCCCATGTGTACAACAGCAACAGTACATAAAAATAAAATGAAAAAAAAACTTTATTTTTTTTTTAAATTCAATTAAAGCTAACCATAGGTGTGGGGGTGTGCCCATCGCTTAGCTATGGTTAAAGCAGCTTAAAAGGCTGAAGAGGATAACAAGGAAGATATATGCAAATGAAGCAGCACAGCAATAGTGTAGTGGGCAGAGCATTCGCCTAATGAGCAGGCATTCCCAGTTCGAGTCCCACTGCAGCACAGTCGATTTTACATGACAAAGCACATTATAACCAATTTTGTTGTTGCAAAACCCACTAAATAACACATATTTATGAACTAGAGTACTGCAGGAAATGTACATGTGAAGTATCAGTGTCATAATGAATAAGGCACTAGTAAGCAGGTTTAGGCACAAATAAGCAGTAGTAAGCATATGTAAGTACTAGTAAGCATGTTTAAGTGCGTCTGCACGGGAGTAAGCAGTGCCTACACAGATTAAGCAATATGGAAGCTAACCGAATAGAAGAAAGTGTAACCAGAAGTTAGCAGTGCTTACAGTTGTGCAAACCCACTTACAACTGCCTTAAAGTGCCTTAATCACGCCGTATCCAATGGCCCGTGTTCTGCCCAGCAACAAAATAACTAGCCTCTGTATGGCTCGAACCCAGGAACCTGCACACAATACACAAAGTGATTTACCACCAGGCTATGCCAGATATACAAAGATCTGATGTTTTCAGAAACATATCATCCAGCCCAGTCATGTTACAGTACAGACAATGTATACCAACATCTAGATGTATGTGTGTGTGTAAATATATTAATATCTAAACAGATGCAACATATCTGTATATGTAGATATATATATATATATATATATATATATATGTATATATATATATATATATATATATATATGTATATACATATATATATATATATATGTATAGAAATATTTACATATATATATATATATATATATATATATATATATATATATATATATATATATATATAAATGCAAATGCCTACATCGACACATATATATATATATATATATATATATATCTACTCCTATATGTCTACATATACACAGCAAGGTACATATATGCATGCAGATATACAGCTATGTAGGTATATACGGGCATAGTCATATATATGTAAGCTGATATATATATATATATATATATATATATATATATATATATAGTTATATGTGGCCATACATCTGTAGATAGCAATGGTAGATTAACACAAATAAATATGTCCACATGCACCGCTAATGGGGTTGAGAGGCACCAAACAATATACGTCTTGTACGAATAGGCATACCCCCCCCCAAGCCAAACACGTCCGCTCTGCAATACACTACCAAGTGTTGCAGATCCCATAACCAGGACCTGACATGACATGGGCACAAGATGTTAATAGTACTACATCCCACCTGTATGATGTCAGGCTAGTATTGGTAACATATCATGCAGTACAGTCTGGCTCCCATAGGAATTGTAAAATGTGGAAGCTATCAACATCCCCAGGATACATATATACAAATACATATCTGCAGATACAGATACACCTATATGTATATAATTACATATATATATAGATATACATGTGACTACACATACACATGCAGAGATATGTACAGTAAGATACATATGTAGAAGGTGCACAAAATATGGTACAGCCACTATGCCTACAGGTCACACCTAAACAACTGGACACTGTATGGGCCACCCATAGAAATGACCATCATTGCTGCAACATATACCCACAGAGAGGTCATAGGAAAAACATCACACACACATTTGCAGGAATGGAAAACCTTTATTTGTGTATTATTACAGTTCTATATACTATTGCTACTGTAATTGGGATTGTCTTCACAAACATAGTGTGTGTGGGAGGTCACATCTGCTTTCCATTGGCTACTGACAGACATCATAAGGACATCATAGTAAAGTACCACTGCTAGCACGTACTGCCCCTGTTGACTGCAGCAGAGATATTGGCCAATATGTGTGGACATTCTGACACACTCTGTACAGTCCAGACGTATACACAGAACCCCTTAGTGCAAAACATGTGTACCATGCCTGACAATATGGATGTTAACAGCCATGTAGATGGGTATAACACATAACAACTGGTATACATATGCCACTATAGGTTATGCATTCACACACCCCTGTCTGGCCTGACACATAATAACCGCTGGTACAGGGGTACCATGGCCACATACTACCCACTAGATACTGACATACATCTGTACAGCATCCCACTTCTCTGTCTGACATACATGACTGTTAAGGGAGGCCCGTCAGCAGTACATCTGGCAAGTATCTGCACATGACATCTCACTGGGTAAGTACACTACGCTGCTAGGCATTTAACAATGCACTGTGTAGGCTACATGAAGACTGGCTCAACACTGGCCTACATCTCCTATTGGGGAATGCAAATGTACCTGGATATATAGCAGGCTGTACAGGCATGTCATAGCACAGGGTAAGATACACCTGTGTGAAAGTGCATAACCACAACTACATATGGCAAGCTAGCATAATATTACAGTATATGGACTATCTATTCAACACCATCCTCATATGTGCCACTCACACACTAACCCTAAATATACTGGGCTGCTACACAGTTTGGTCTGATGGCTGACTGTGGTACGGGACATGTATGTGTGTATGGCCCTACAAACATGTAAGCCAATAAGATAACATGCAGTGGAGCAGCGTGTAACATCAGATAGGATGGGGCGTAGGATGATGACAACTACCACAGTCTGTATACAGGCCAAGGTACATATTAACTATACACACAATATCGACATTCACCATAAGTACACAGACCTCAGTACTGTACAAACAACCACAGTATGTCCAAGTTATATCATCAAATATAACCCCTACTGTACATAACATGTGTAGCAGTCTGATATCTCACTGGCTTATCAGACATGATGACACTAATTATGGTGTACAGCACATATGCACCTCTTCATGCATGACATATGTACAAAGGTTGACAGAGCTGTGGCTGGAAGCACATACACAGGGCAAATATTGACATGCAGCTGTGATAATCTCATACATTTACTGTTGTAACAGGGTTTGTTGCAACATGTGTCCTATAAGGGATAAGTATTCAGCAACTGTCACGGCTTTCACCATCTACAGACTGCAATCCTCACACTACCTTTTGCAGTTCACAGATAGATGCTCCGTGGGTAACACATGACACCAAAGGCACAACACACTGCCCAGTCTGCAGATGACCCTGCAGATGGGGATTCCTCATAAAAATAGAACTGACATGGCAGGAATTGAGACAAGTAGGACAGCCATATCACACACACACACACACACACACACACACACACACACACACTGTTAAACCAACATTACTCCAAATGCATTATAGCAGCACTTACAGTCTGTAGTCAGGTCAGGCACATCCCCCTTCCGTGTGTTGCCCTGTTTCCACAGTGTATGTTGTTAGAGGTAAATCCCCAATCCGTCTGAGATGCTGTTTGCCAAACAACATATCTAGTTCCTGCTCACAGTGAATGAAAAGGGCCAACACCAAAAAGATATTCCTAGATACTAGAATGTGTTTCCATGCAATTGGCTATGGGAATGTTACCACAGCTGTTCCACATGCAATCAGCGGCTGCAATTCGTGCAGAGGCCATCAGCTGATCATGAGCATCACTTAAAATACACAAGCTGCTGCCCAAGCAAAGCAGGTGTAGGTCTACACATCCACCAGAGAGGGAGTGGGAGAGGCAGACAGAGGCAAAGACAAGTCAGGGAGAGGTGACAGAGTAAAACCTAAGCATGTTTGTGTCACACACCTACCAGCACAGGGTATCAAACCCCTGATGACTATGTTGTGCTATCACAGTTCTAAGCAGTTACTGGATGCACCACATGGGTTACCTGTTGTGGAGCCCTCAGAACATATATGTGATGGTGAGTGACATATGCAACAGGGATAAGGTAGCTATACAGTAGGTGACGTACACGTGCCTGTCCACATGATCAGGTGCCAGTATCAACACAGCCTCACTCTCACAGGGATGCACACACACACTGACACACTTGGCAGGGCCAGGATTACAACTCATCAGTAGTGGGATTGCCACAACACATCACTGTGCAGGTATCACATGAACCACACAGGTCATACGGAGGTTGTATGGGCAAAGCGTATGGAGAGGTGTCTGACAACATGCTTCAGTATGCCAATGGGGGTTGTAGTGAGTGTGGATGTGAACATACGCACCATACAACACAAACAAACAGGGTGCCAGTACTGACATCCATGGGTGCATGTCTGCATGGGTGTGTGGTGATTGACTGTGCCAGGTGGCTATACAAGACTAGGCGATGGGTATACCTTGGCATCAGGCCACATGACAATGGTCTGCATTGTGGCTCTGGGCTATAGTTTCTGCATTTGCCCACACAGGTGAGTATTGTATCCCCCATCCAGTCACCTGGGTGACTACTGTGTGTGGCCAATACTGTGCATCGCTTGCCATGTATGTGTTCCTTAGTCCATGACATGGATGGTGTCTGGGATGTGCACACCTCTGACATGTATGTACAGTGCCCATGTTATGAACACAGATCATCATCAGATGTGCCAGTCTTGCCCATCTGTGGTCGGGAACTGGTAATGGTCAGCAGGTTTACCCTGCACCTACATTGATAGCATGCTAATGGCATTCCCTGATATCAGTGGCATCTGTCCATGCATGGCATGTTGTCAGGCATGGTATGTCCTTTGTGGGTCACATGTGATGGCACCACAGGTGTTGCAGGTGTCCATTGGGGAACATGGGGGAGGTGCACTGTCTGCATGTATGTGCATATTGGACAGATGGACAGGGTGCCATGTCCTCTGTAGCCCACTGCTATCACTCCATAGTTATTATCAGTGGCCAATATGCAGTGTACTACCCACATATTGGCTGTTGCCTAGGCATGTGTGTGTATAAGACATGGGTTGAGAGTGTGCTCTGGGTAATACTGGGGTTGCTAACTGTGATTGCCTGGCCTTGATGTCACATGAATGGGTATGGCTTTGCATCCCAGCCTCTCAGCTATTTCACATGTGTTATCCCTGTATGGTGGACATTGTGATATATAGTAGGGCCACCATATAAGAAATATGCAAAACTCGCTCCACATTAGCCACAGGTGTAACACATTCACAACCACCTCCAGACAGGATATGAGTTACAAAAACACACACACACGCACACACACACACACACACACACACACACACACACACACACACACACACACACACACACCTGTCATGTCTCAGAGTAGAACCCTTACCTAACTAGTTTATTACACTACAGCACTAAGCAGTTATAGTATGCACCACAGAGATTACTGGAGTACTCCTTCCCCAAATGTGTATATCACATTGGATGACATCAGCAGGCTTGCCAAAGTAGGATATTTGAATTGTAATGAGCTTGACTAGCCTAAAATGCATTGCTCTCTACACAGACAGTGACACACACACAAAACATCCACAACCAACGTGTGTGGGTACAGAACCTCTAACAGAAGTCTATATCACACTATAGCATGGAGCTATTATAGGATGCACCATAGGGATTACTGGAAAACCCCTTCTCCAAAGGTGTATTTCACAATGAATGTCATCAGCAGGATTGCCAAAGTAGGGCATTTGAAATGTACTGCATGAGACTAGCCTAAAATGCATTGCTCCCTACACAGAAAGTGACACATATACAATACATCCACAACCGACATGTGTGGGCATAGAACCCCTAACAGAGGTCTATATCACACTACAGCATGGAGCTCTTATAGGATGCACCACGGGGATTACTGGAAAACTCCTTCCCCAAAGGTGTATTTCACAATGCATGACATCAGCAGGATTGCCAAAGTAGGGCATTTGAAATGTACTGCATGTGACTAACCTAAAATGTATTGCTCCCTACACAGACAGTGACAGGCACACTAAACATCCACAGTCAACATGTGTGGGTACAGAACCCCTAACAGGGGTCTATATCACAGTACAGCATGGAGCTGTTACAGGACGCACCATGGGGATTATTAGAGAACTCTTTACCCAAAGGTGTATTTCACAATGAATGACATCAGCAGGATTGCCAAAGTAGGCCATTTGAAATGTACTGAGTGTGACTAGCCTATAATGCATTGCTCCATACACAGACATTGTCACACACACACAAAACATCCAGAACCGCCATGGGTGGAGATGGAACCCTACCACAGTTCTAAATCATACTACAGCAGTACGCAGTTATGGCACGTGCTATGGACATTACTGGGCTACAGCCTTCCCAGAGGTGTATTTCTAGGTGGATGACATCAGCAGCCTTGCCAAAGTTGAGTATATGACGTGTAGGCAGTGTGAGTACCCTAAAAAGCATTGCTCTCTAAACAGACAGAGTCAGACACACACACACACACCTTGCCATGTCTGGGATTATAACACCTACCTACCTAATCACACTACAGCAGTACGCAATTACAGGATGCGCTATAGAGATTACTGGGCTACAATCTTCCCAGAGGTGTATTTCTAGGTGGATGACATCAGCAGCTTTGCCAAAGTTGAGCATTTGAATTGTTGGGAGTGTGACTACCCTAAAAAGCATTGTTCTCTACACAGTCAGACACACACACACACACACACACACACACACACACACACACACACACACACACACACACAGCTGCCAAGTCTGGGATTAGAACTCCTACCTAACTAGTTTATCACACTACAGCAGTACACAGTTATGGGAAGCGCCACGGACATTACTGGGCTACAACTCTCCCAAGGGTGTATTTCACATTAGATTACCTCAGCAGGCTTGTCACTGTAGGGCTATGGGAAGGGCACTGTGTGTGCATGGGCCATAACCCATTCATCTAGGGGTTGACATGACACATGTGGGCACACACAGGGTCATATTTCACAGGTACGTATATACAGCTGCTAGATGACTACTTCCTTGTACAGTCATGTTGCACAGCTGGCACGTGTACCACATAGTCTGTAATGCTGATAGATACTGGTGGGTAGTATCTGCAGTGAGTGACATCTGCACCTCATGTGTTTGGGGCCCTTTGGCTGTGTGCTGGGTGGGCAGGCCTGGATGGCTTCTTGTCACAGTCACCCTCTTTCACACATCTATGCCCGTCTACCTTTGGCTTATTATAGTGTGTTGTCCTTACATATATGTCTGTATTCCTATCCAGTGTGTGTGCAAGGCATGAGTGGTGCATACTGATGAGTGTCTGCCCGTCTACCTTTGGCTTATTATAGTGTGTTGTCCTTACATATATGTCTGTATTGCTATCCAGTGTGTGTGCAAGGCATGAGTGGTGCATACTGATGAGTGTCTGCACTAACAACTGCGACTGCCAGATATGTCTGGTCCACTGGTGTTTGCTGACATGGCCTTCATGTGTTTAAGTGTGTGAGCATGCCCAGTATGGCTATCTGTACTGCATGTGTGGATCAAGTCTAGGTAGTTTGTACTGCAGTGCTGACCTTTGTGTTGTACACTGACAGGTAGCATGCTGTCTCTGCAGGGTATCCATCGATCATTTGACTGTTACTACATTTCTGCATAGCAGGGGGCACACCTGACTGTTTCTACATTTCTACACAGGATTGGGGGGGCACACCTGACTGTTACTATATTTTTATGTAGGATGGGGGGGGGGACACCTGACACTTGTACACATTTGCTAGAACTGTACTGACATGTCGCGTACTCCATTTCAGTCTGTAGTCTTATCTATCATGCTAGCTACAGGCATACCAGTGTACTACAGATCTTAGCTTTTAATTACCTACATATTAGTTTCTGACATCCCACTGCCTGACCTGCTGTGGTTTGTCTGTGTAGGCCTGGGAGGGGAGGTACCCATAGGCCTCATTCAGATGCCATAGCACAGCATTTGTTTGTGTTTGTCTACACCTGTCCTGCTGGCTGTGACTGTTGTTGGGTATGTGACCCCCATGACTGGCATGTGTGAGTCACTTACCTTGTGGGTGTCCCAGTATTGAGAGTGGTCCTGCAGGGTTGCCTATGTCGGATGCACATAGTACACTCCCTACACATGGTTAGGCACAGGTAGTGAAATGTTTGGCATCCCTTTTACTGTATGTAAGAGTCAGAGAGAGGTGTTATTCCCTGGGCCCCTCCCGTGTCAGTGTATGTGCTATGCGTTGTCTCTTTGCCAAGGCCAGGGGTACTGGGCACGCTTCCTTCTGCCTATTGGGGCAGACTTAGGTTGTTGTTCCTCCGAGACACTCTGTGCCTGTGCAGGCCTTGGCATTGGTGGGGGGCTGTGTGGCCCTGCCCCATGTGGTTCCTGCTGCAGCTGTTTCCGCAGGATCATATTGTGTAGCATGGCACATACAAGGACAGTTTGGGTACATGTAGCTGGTGAGTACTGCAAGGCTCAACCGGATGTGTCCAGGCACCAGAACCATGACTTGAGCATCCCAAATACATGCTCTATTATGGTTTTTGTTTGTGCGTGTGCCTCATTATAGAGTTCTTGTTCGGGTGTGTGTGCATTTCTGAAGGGTGTTATCAGCCACGGCTCCAGTGCGTATCTAGCATCCCCCACTAGGTGACCGTGTGGGATGTCCCCATTGGCAAATCTCTGGTACAGCTGTGTCAGATGCCAGATGTGGGAATTGTGATAGCTTCCACGGAAGTCAGCACACACATTCATTACTATGCCCTGGGCATCGCACATGACCTGGCAGTTGATAGAGGGGAAGCCCTTGCGGTTGATGTAGACCCTACCCCGCTCACCGGGTGGTGCTTTGATGCATATGTATGTGCAGTCTATTGCACCCACTACCTCAAGGTATTCTGCTATTTGGTGGAAGAGATGCATATTTTTGGCCAACGCCTCACGGGTGTTGGGGAAATACACATGCTCACAGACATGTGCTGACATGGCATCCAGGAACTGGTGGAGTACCCTGGATGCTGATGCCTGTGAAATCCCCATCATATCCCCAGTTGGCCTTTGGAAGGTACTTGTAGCTAGTACTCTTAGGCCTACACATACTTTGGTATCCACTGGGATGGGTTCCTCTTTGTTAGTTCTGTGTGTCAGGCGTGGCTGGCACAGCTCAACAATTTGCTGTACGAGGTCCATGTCCACCCTATAGCGCTCCACTATCTCCAGCTCATGTAGCCCTTGGTAGGATACTCTGTGTCTGTACACTCTTCTCTGTCTCCTCACTGTGGTTTGCTCAGCAGCATTCACATCCTCACTACCCTCAGCCTCTTCCACAAGTTGTATGATAGCTATTGCAGCCCCTAACATTTTGCTGTTGTGAGTGTTAAAAGTTCCCCGCTTGTTTGCACCAGTGGTGTAGAGTGTGGGAAAAACCAGAGTGGAAGGTGTTTGCTTAGTTTATACTAGAGTTCTGGGCTGGCCTGGTCTGCTGCCTGTGTAATTGGTTGAATCTAATACAGTTCACCTGTCAGCTAAGCTAGTTCTCCTTGATTCCCTTCCCATTGCCTTCCTGTTTAAGCCAGTGTGTGCAGCACGCAAATGGAGTGCTTAAATGTGCACAGTGCTGCTATTTCCAGGTTTAACCTCTTTTTTATTCTTGTAAAGCCCGATGCGCAGTGTGCACACCCGCTTAGGCTTTGTGAAGAGTGCTAAGCAGGTATAGACACACCCCTTAGCTTAGCTATGCTAAGCTAGGAGCAAACCCGAGCCACAGGGCTCCAATCAGATTACAGTATGCTTGACACACACACCCATGATGTCACCTGACTCCTTGATTACACCCGGCTATTCTTACTCTTACACTGTTGGGACCTGACTGACATGCTGGGGAAAACTGGGATTCACTATCCTTCCCCTCATTTGCATAGAATTGCCTGCTAATGCATAGTTACATGTCTCACACTAAGCCTCCCCCATTAGCAACCACTACTCACTGGCCAGATTGTCTTCTGCCTGCCACTGACTTGCATGGCAGAATACTTCTTTTAGTTAAAGTGCTTATTTTAGGTTCATTTGATTATTTTCCCCCGGATCCAGTTTGCGCGCCACTGCTAGATTGTCTTCTGCCTGCCACTGACTTGCATGGCAGAATACTGCTTTTAGTTAGAATGCTTATTTTAGGTTTATTTTATTATTTTCCCCCGATCCCATTTGCACGCCGCTGCTCTACGCTTAAATGGCCGAGATCGGCTAAAAAAAATAAAAGTTGATTTTTTTATTTTTTAAACTGTTTGCAATGCCAATGGCTTTATACTTTGTCATTGGCATGCTTACTACATGATATGCAGCCTTTATTTGGAGGTGTCATAGCTCTGTTTTGGATTTTGCAGAAATGTACTCAGTTACTAACCGTATGCATTTCTGCAGATTGCACTAGTCTTGCATGGACTGTTGCAAGCTTCCTGGATTGCAAAATCACCTCATTTGCATGGTTTCATCTGCAAATGGGGTGATTTGCATACCAGGGCTTAGTCCATGCGAGATAAGTGCAGGAACGCTTGTGCATGCTCCTGCAGGATGTTCCTGGATCACATGGCAGACATATTGCCTGCTTTACCTCCTTGCAATCCCTGCAAACTTTTGAGAATACGGGGGACTGATAAAAATACCAGATTTCTTAAAAGGGAAATATCACTTTTAGTCAGAAAATAAAGGGCAGCAATTTCTCTATGGAAGAATTCCGCAACAGGGATTTATCTGCCAGAAATTAAGCTCTTAGCAGATTGTTGCTCCTGTGAAACCCTAGAGATGCCTCTCCTTGAAGTGAAAAATAACTGAAGAACAATATTTTATTTTATTTATTTATTTATTTATTTACTGCGTATGCCGTGGTGGTACGGTGGTAGCGTTGTTACCTCACAGCAAGAGGTTCTCCCGTTTGATTCTCAGCTTGGCTTGGGAGTGCCTTCCTCCCCGCAGTTGGGTAGCATTTCGAAAAACATGCGTGCGTAAATGGGCATCCCTTCACTGAAGGTTGGGCGTCGAGCTGGCACCTCGGCATTTTGTAAAAATCTACTGCCAATCATTAGCAGACCGGAGTTCCGCTGTGGCGACCCCTTACCGGGAAAAGCCGAAAGACAAACAACAACATTTATTTATTTACTGACATTTGATTACCAGGAAAATATGACGGAGTCCATTTGCAGCACAGTCTCAGGGAGAAAAGCTCCAAAGTATTACAAACCATTTTAAGAACAATAATTTTACGGTCTTTAAAAATAATACAAAAATAAATACAGTTTAAATAATTATACCAAATTACACATAGTATGAAAACATTGGTTAAGAACAGATACACGTTATATCACAATTATTTAATAATTAGAGAAATTAAAGATAAGTTAGTATAATACAAACAGGAAATGCGATACGATGCGAAAGAAAAGAAGGCTTATAGTACATTTAGAGAGAAAGCCTGGGGAAGAAATTAGTAAGGAAGTGAGTGAAGGAAGAAAAAGGAGAGTTAAAGGTATGACTAGGTATCTGTTCACATTTAGGGATATAGTTTATCCTGGTACTGAACAAGACGCCAGACAGCCTTTGGCTAGGAAGTCTTTCAGAATGGTTTTGAAGGATGGAAGGGAGGGCAATGACCTGATGGACAGAGATAATGAGTTCCAGGCCTTAGCAACATGGTATAAGTGCAGAAAATGCCCAGCAGATTTGACAGGTTTGTTGACAGTTTTTGGTCAATGGATCATAATGGCTGACTAGGAACATAGTTGTGTAGACTGTTATTTAGTGCTGGACCAAGGAGATGGATTCTGGATAATTCTATAGGTGGTATGAAGCTGTGTATATATTAAATGATGGAGTAGTTCTAACCAATTTAGACTTTTTTAGTGCTATACAGTGATGGGTTCTGAAAGGGTATTTGCTGAAAATTTAGCAACTTTGTTATAGCATTATTCAAGTTTTAATTTTTGTGATGCCGGAAGGTTAGTAGGATGAGAGAAGCATAACGAAATGTGGGGAGAAGGTAAGTAGTGGCAAATGAACTTTAGTTGCGTCAGTAAGAAGGTTTTCAGTTCCATAAAGCATCCCTAGTTTTTGATGAGTTTTTCTTATGTAATTTTCTATATGCAGGTCACATTTAAGATTATCATCCACTATCATCCCTAAGAATTTAGTATGGAAAGTGACTTCAAAGGTTGCATTATCAAGAGATAGGACATTTTTTTTTTTCATTGGAGAGGGATCTTGGGGGAAAAAAAGTAGTAGTCTATTTTTTAGGATTAAGCATGAGTTGTGAGTTACAAAGCCATGTTTCAGTTGCTGTTAATGTGGCAAATAATGATACATTATAACTGATGTTAGTGATATAAAACAATAATCACATCAATGGTAAAGAAATATTCACTCAAACTACTGATTTCCCTCCACAGGGCTAGCCAATCAACAATCAGAGTGAAGCAGTTGGGGGGGAGGGGGGGCAGAGCTTTGTGTAGCAGATTTTTTTTTTTGTTCCCTGGGCAGAGAAACAGACCCAGTAGCCTAAAGACTACTGCAGCAGTGGGAATGATCAAACACCAATATGTTCTCACTGTCAGCAAAGGCAAAATCCACTTTCAAGGCTGTCTGGATGAAAGCCCTTCTGGTCAGTTCTCATGCTCACTTGGAGACACCCAGGATGGAGGGATGAATGGGCTAGATTGATATTTCAGGCCTAGTACTCAGCAAGCATAAAGGAAGAAAGCATACAGAAAGAAATATTATTATTCCCATGCAGGTGGGACAAGTCATTATTTATCTTGTCTCAGAGGGGCCCTTGTGTTCGCATACCCACCAATCATCTTTAAACTTCAGACACTACCTCTTTATTGAACTCTGACTGTCCTTTACAACCAAATTTCTATTTTGATAACCAACTTAAAAATAACAATCTACTTTTATGAAGATTCAAAATGCTATTTATATAGCAGCATAAGGCATGTTACTTCTTTTAAAGCTATTAAATTGATTTCCAAAACAATTCTGTGGTGATTACTATCACAGCAGGGTTCTCTTACTGGAAACAGTGAGAATCATACACAAGGAACTTGCTACAACCGTCTTGTTAAAGTGAGGCTCATTTGTAGCAATGTTGGCATAACAAGGTTATTTTCATCTAATTTTCTGAGCATGATTACAGTGTTCCACGTATCACAAGCGTATGACAGCTAGGTTCTTAAATCTAAACCTAGCTGTTACAAAAGAAAGCCGACTTCAGGCTGCCACAAGCACAGCAATCATCAGAGTTCTTCATTAGGAAGCAAGTAACAGCTTTGAAAGCTCTAATACACTTTGCTCTTCCAAACAAACTGCAGTAAGAAGTGAAGTCCTGTGAAATCCAACTAACATTTGTTAAAGGCCTGCAATGACACACAATGAGTTTTTTGTTTTTTGGGTGGGGGCAGCTAAAGCTCCCTAGTATACTACGATAGCTTATGACTAGGCAGCTAATCCAAGAAAAGCTGTACTGCAGGTAAACCAGATACCCAGACAGAGCATTCCTGTTAAATGTTGTGATAGGCCACTGAAGAACCCAAACACCTACAAGGACAGCTTGAGAGTTAATCATACCAAAGTTTGCAAATGTGCAGTTATTAAAATGTTTACTGATCTAAAATAAATTATCTTACTCAACAAAAAAAGCCCATAACATGCTGAGTAAGGACTTAACTTAAAATTATCAATGAAATATAATGGATGTTGCCTCACAGAATGCATATAAAACAGATGTAATCATGTTTTACAGTGAGAAAAATTGGGATATAGTATCTGGGTGCACAGCTTTAAAAATTAGCCTGAATTGCTAGTCATCTCTGACTGCTCACTGACCTAGAAACACACACAAAGTGTCTGTGTTGCTTGCTGAGCATTCTAACAAACATTCACAAATTATACAATATTAATTTCTCCTAAAAATAAACAAGACTACCACAAAGGGCATAACATTCCTTTAAAGTGTGTCCTTTGGTATGTAATTTTACAGCTGTTCTTAAATAATATCAGTAGTCTACTTTGTAAACTCAAAACTGTGTGACATTTTCTAAAGTCCAAGTCTAAAGTCTGTTCAACTGATTCCGTACAATTACTTTTGGAAACTACAAAATCTGTATACTTCAGCAGATCTCACCAAAGCTCACATGCATTGGAGGCACAAAGGGATGAAGCCCTGACTATAGCCTAGGTGATCTGACTCTGAGAAGCAGCTCAAGTGCTCGATGGTCAGGGCAGGGAAGATGGGTGTGTCCATCTTGGCAGAAGACTGCTCACAGGGTCACACATACTCAAGTTGATTTCCAAGATAGAGATTGAGGAAAAAAACTAAAGAGGCCTCCTGTGAGATGGCAGGATATTCCTGCTGACAGTAATCCCTTGGAGATATGACAGAGTGCCTCAGTGCTGACGTCCAATGCACACGCCACCCATGAGAGCACAGGGTGGGTGAACAGAACCATCCCTGATGGCTGCCTAAATGATGGTTCCTTCTGGCTTACCATTACTCCACTGCTGAAGGAACAAATGGACCTGTTGGCTGTGAGGGGGTTAATGACTGGCAGATCTGAAGAAGTTTTAAACATTAAAACAAAAGCACTCATTATGTTTCCAGTGTATTTTTTGTATTTTCCACACTGTGGATTGGAACTTTAGTCAGAGTCTCTGTGGTAAACACACTTTTAGTTTTAAGTGTCAAAATCACTTATTACAAAAATGTATTGAAAGAACACATTGCTACATATTTAAATAATAACAAACATACCATACAATGCACAATCTAATGCTTTAACTTAGATGCTAGAGTAGAAAAGCAGGTAGTAAAGTTAACTTAACAACAAATATTTTCTGAAAGTTACACTCCAAGTTCTATTCTACCTATAAACAATTCACAAGATCATAGTAATGTAAATGGCTTAATCAATAATATTCTGAAGTTCTAGTTATGTGAAATAAGGTTAATTTGTGCTGGAAAGTGATCAAATTGCATTGCAAATTGCAGGAATTAAAGAAAAATAGGAAAGCAGGGGTTTCAATTAAGTTGTAACATAAGATAGGCAGAATACAAAGGACATGACTAGATGTGATTTATTACAGTATATAACAAGGTCGACGAGTAATTATGATACAATAGATAAGCAAGCTTTGAGAACAGGTTTAGAGAGTCTAGATGGAATTATACTAGCACAACAGTATTTAAAGATGGTTTGTAGTCAAACACAACATAACGCAAACATTAAAAGATTAATTACTCTGTGCACAATTATTAGAGACCGAACAAAAGAAAATCAGTATTTAGAAAGTTCCCCTCCAGCTGGGAGCGCCTTTTGTATGAAATGCGTGCAAATTACACACCTGTCAAATTTTAATGATACTTCTAAGCAGGGAACTTACATTTATTCTAATAAATTGGTAATATATATGGTGACACCAACTTACAAAGGTTTTTATACAGAGAAAGCCTTTTGTGTTTAAGCTTCCTTTTACTACATATGTTCCTATACAGGAAAGTCCAAACTAATATTATAGCAAGGCACTTGGTCAAAAGAACCTGACCTTTAAGTTTGTACAGATACACAGCCCAATTGCAGCACCACAGTTGACTTAGAAAGGTACACTTAATAGAAAGAACATTTCTGGATTTACAAAAAATGGTGTATGTTACAATCCAGCATTACATTTAATTATCTTATGAAAATGACAATTATTCTACAGTTTCTGCAGTACACTGATGGTCACCAGATGGCATTTTTTTTATTAACATTATGATGATTTAGAATGCATTTATAGATAGTTTTCAAGTTTTAAGTACTTCTTAGAGCACAGAACTTCCCAAATGGAACATACTGCTGTAGATATAAACACTTTTATAGCTTTGGTATGTGTTATTTACAGATGTTAAGATATTGCTGTATTTGGCCGACAGACAGTTTATATTTAAGACAGTTGTTAAGTAAACAGTGCAATACATTTAGGAATTATATTCGTTTTGCAGTTACATGACATCTGCGGTGGTGCAGCGGTAGCGTTGTTGCCTCACAGCAAGAGGTTCTCCTGTTCGATTCTCGTCTGGAGTGCCTTCTGTGTGGAGTCTGCATGTCCTCCCCTCGGTTGGGTGGGCGTTCAAAAGACATGCGTAAATGGGCGTGCCTTCGTTGAAGGTTGAATATTGAGCTGGCACCTCGGCATTCGTGAAAATCTACTGCCAATCATTAGCAGACCGGAGTTCCGCTGTGGCAAACCCTCACCGGGAAAAGCCGAAAGACAAACAACAACAACAACAACATTAGTTTTGCAGTTACAGCCTTCTGTCTACAGCTATAATGCAGTTAGTGCCTTCTGTCTACAGGTGTATTTCAAGATTGTTTTGCTTCATTCCGAGTGATCATACAATCAGATCTAATATTTTCTTTGTCCTTAAGTCCTTCAGGAAGTTTTCCTATCACACTGTCCACATATGATGCCCACCAAAATACACAATCTTAACACTTCTCATTATAAGCAGTGCAAAGATACATGATCTTAATGGACTACAATCAGATGCACTAAGTGATTGAAAACAAGTAGTTATCAATGGTAAATGCTAACTGCATTCGTTAAGAAATGTACCAATATGACTAGAAATAAGACAGGAGACAGAAAAAGGAAAAAATGAGAGGTAGAAGCATCACACAAAACCAGGGTATTAATTTTGTAGGGGCAAGCTCACTCAACTTAGAAGCTAAAAGAGTTGCATTTATTTCAACGCCCTGTGTGTAATGTCTTGAAACTGAAATGGCAGTCAGTAATCCGCTGAATAAAATCTGTGCTAATTCTTTTTGCATGAGACACGTTACGTTCAGCAGATTTATAGAATTTCTCCCTTCTTTTAATTTCTCCAACTGTGCAGGCTTTTTAATATCTTGACAGGACTGGACTCCATTCCTAAGTCAAGGTACTACGATTATTGTTCATGAAACAGTTTTATTTCAGTCTCTGATATCTGCCAAGATGGATCTTTTCAGCACCTACATGACTGCTTCCTTATGTAACCCATATGGAGTTAGCTGTATTGGTAAGATACTTAAGTAGGTTTACAAATTCTTCTTTTTATTAACCTGTTGTTGTTGCTGCTACTAGAACTATCTCGGTACCTCTACTCCTCATTGCTCTAGTTTATGTTCCAGATGTGTACTCACTATTGAGCTCTAGGAATACTTCGTCATATGAAACTCTACCTACATTCAACATACTTACATGGTTTCTGCCTGGTTAAATTTCTACAAATTTCTGCCTTTTTTAATTTCTCATATCTTTCGGGTTTCTAATACCATGACGGGAATGGGCCCCATTCCTATGTCAAAGTACGATTAAAGTTCATGAAATTAGTATTGTTTCAGAGCAGAAGTGCTCTTCCCAGCACTCGCATTGTGCGCAGTAATGACTCCTTCTGCAATTTGTACAGGGTTACATGTATTGGTAACATATCTAAATATAATTGTAGGTTCTTATAAGACCTGTTCCATCTACTACTTTTGGAACTGTCTGGTATCTTTCTTTCACATTGTTCTCGTTTCTGATTCAAGATTCAAAGAAACTTTATTGTCATTTAGGAAACACAAGTGCTCTTTTACAGGAGAAAACACACAAAAAGACAGACATGATAGGTATTAAAGAATAAATAATAACTATAGTACAAAACTAAATATCTAAGTAGCTGTCACACATGCTTGTACACTATTTATTACATTGGACAACACTACTAGATAATTAACACATTAAAAGAAATGCACACTATACACAGAGGTGAGATTGGATAATACTGCACATAAGGAAGTGACTGAAATTGCACTTAAATGACAATATATGGTTGGGTGGCGTTCGAAAGACATGCGTAAATGGGCGTGCCTTCGTTGAAGGTTGGACGTCGAGCTGGCACCTCTGTGTTCATTAAAATCTACTGCCAATCATTAGCGGACCGGAATTCCGCTGTGGCGACCCTTAACTGGGAAAAGCCGAAAGACAAACAACAACAACAAAAAAGTATGCAATAAATAAATAGAATTATTGTATGGAAAACAAAGAAAAAGAATGAGACCATAACAATCTATTATCGTTTTAATACATCCAGATTTATGTCGGCATTAATGAGTCTTATTGCAGTTGGATAAAAACTGTTCATGAATCTGGAGGTACTGTAGCGGATACTCCGTAACCTTTTACCAGAAGCAAGTTTAGTGAACCAACCACAAGCTGGATGAGAAGTGTCACTCAGTATTTTGTTGGACCTCTTTTTACATCTCAGTTCAAAGAGCTCCTGTAAGGTAGGAAGACTAGTGCCTATGATATTTTCTGCTGTTCTTATTATTCTTTGCAGCTTCTTCCTTTTGGCCATTGTGCTGTTACCGAACCATACAGTGCAGTTTTTGGTGATAAATGTTCTCTATGCCTATTCTGTAGATGGTATTTAAAGTATTCATAGATAGCTTTGCTTTTCTCAGCCTTCTTAGGAAGTGTAGTCGCTGGTGGACTTTTTTAATTACCTGGCCTGTGTTTGTACTCCAAGAAAGATCCTCTGATATATGCACTCCCAGGAACTTTGTAGCCTGGACTCTCTCCACTTCTTCACCGTTGATCTTGAGAGGCAGGTGCACAGCAGAGCTATTTCTAAAGACAATAATAATTTATTTTGTTTTATTGCCATTCAGGTCCAAATTGTTATTGCACCACTCAATCAGGGAGTTGACTTCATTCCTATACCCACTCTCGTCATCACCACTTACAAGTCCTACTACTGTGGTGTCACCTGCAAATCTGATAATTTGGTTGTTGCTAGCTTTCGCAGAGCAGTCATGGGTAAGGACTGTGAACAGTAGAGACTCACTACACAGCCCTGGGGTACTCCGGTGTTGACCATAATACTCCCTGAAGTGTTGTTACCTGCACAGGTCCTTTGTGGTTTTCCAGTCAGGAAATCAAGGCTCCAGTTGCACAGCCCTTTATTTCTGTCAAGATTCATTAGCTTTTCTATATGTTGCATTGGAATCACCGTATTGAATGTTGAGCTGAAATCTATGAACAGCAGCCTGGCATAGGTGTTCTTCTCTTCAAGAAGCTCTAATGTGAGGAGAAGTGCCACCGAAATGGCATCAGCAGTTGATCTGTTTGCACGGTAGGCAAACTGCAGTGGGTCAAAGGATTGGGGTTGTACTGCAGTCAAATAACTTTTAACCAGTTTTTCGAAGAATTTCATTACATTTGATGTAAGGGCCACTGGCCTGTAATCATTTAGGCAGGTGGGGTTGGCTTTTTTGGGCAGAGGGTTATGTTGGTAACTTTGAAGCATGCTGGTACTTTTTCTGGACAAGCAAGGCACTGAAGATGTCCATCAGGACTATGCTAGTTGGTCTGCACAACTTTTCAATACTTTCCCCAGAATGTTATCAGGGCCAACAGCCTTCCTGTGGTTCACTTTTCTCAGTTGGTTCCTTACATCCACACCACTGAAGTTAAGTACTGCCTCCTTTTGGTCATTGAGAAGCTTTACAGCCTGAAGGTTGTTTTTCTCTTCAAACCTGCCATAAAATGTGTTTAGATTGTCCAGAAATTCAGTGCTATCATCACACTGAGCTGACTTGGTCTTGTAGTCAGTTAGCTGTTGAATGCCATGCCACAGGCTTTTTGAGTCTTTAACATCCTTAAAGCATCCTTGTATCCTCTTCCCATACTTCCTCTTGGCCTCCTTGATACCCTTTTTTAGATTAGACCTTGCCACACTTAGACCCTTCTTATCCTTTGCCCTGAAAGCAGTGTTTCTTACCCTCAGCAACTCGTACACCTTGCTGTTTAGCCATGGTTTTTGGTTGGCTCTTACTTTAATATTTTTGATGTTCATTACATCCTCCACACATTTGGATATACAAGTCATAGTTGTCTCAGTATATTCATCTATGTTCACCAGATTGTTCACCGTGGCTGCCTTCCTGAAAAAATCCCAGCTTGTGGTTTCAAATCAGTCCCTGAGACTTTCCATGGCTCTTCCATGCCAAACCCTAATTTGTTTCACAATGGGCTTATCTCTGATCAAGAGAGGTTTGTAAGCTGGCATTAGTTTTACGGAGATGTGACCAGGGCCACCCAGGTTTGGTTGTTGTACAGCTCTGTATGCCCCTTTTATGTTAGTGTAAGCCTTGTCCAGAGTATTTGCTCCCCTTGTGGGAAAATTCACAATTTGGTAGTAACTGAGTAGCACCTCCCTCAGATCTTTGTTGAAGTCACCAGCTATCATAAATGCACAGTCAGAATTCTTGCATTGCAGATAACATATAGTATTATGCAGTATACTCAAGTGCTTCAGTGATGTTAGCACTCAGTGGTATACATACAGCTGCTACATAGACACCATTTAGTTATCTGGGCACATAAAAAGGTCTGCATTTCAGTATCAGAAATTCCACATTTACAGAGCAATGTTCATTCACAGTGTTACAGTTTTTGCACAAGCTATCATTCACAAAACTGCACACTCCACCTCCCTTACCTTTTCCACACAGAGCTAGGTTCCTGTCAGCTCTGAACAAAGTGAAACCATCAAGGTTTACAGCACTGTCACTAATCCTGTTATTTAATCAAGTATCTTTAAAGATCAACAGGCAGGAATTCCTCACCTTGTCTGTGGTGTTGAGCTCAAGCCTGAGAAAGTCCATCTTGTTCAATGAGCATGCATTTGCTAACAGAATTGAGAGAAGTGCAGGCATGTGAGAGAGTGTTTTCAATCTGTCAGCAATTCCAGCTCTGCAGCCTCTTCTCCTGGTTCTGTTATATCTCTTCCTTTTTGGGTCTCATCCTGATTGTTCCCAAACCTTCCATTCCCTGATTTAGGTACTTTGAAGCTTGTTTAGTTAGGAAGTTGAGTTCCAGCAGTTCTTTGAGAGTTATAGGCCCCAAGTGCTCTGTAGTAAGCGGATCTGCCTGCAGATCCTGATATTTTATGACTATTTTTCTCTCTGTACACAAGATACTGTAGTCATTGGGTGTGGCGATTTCAATGATCAATGCTACTGTCTTCTTTCATGGACCACTATATCTGGTTTTGTAGCATCTATCTTTTCAACTGTTGGTAATGAGTGATCTCATGTGATATAAACTTCGTCATTTTCTGTGATGCTTTGAGACTCATGTTTCCAGTGTTTTTCAGCCACTTTAATACCATGTTTGCACAATCCCCAGTGCAACAGTCTTGCCACATTATTATGCCTTTCAGTATACAGTCCTTCTGCCATTAGTATGTCGCAACCAGCAACAAAACCTACATTTGTATGTTTCTTTCACATGTTCAATGGCTTTGTAAACCAGCATGTACATAGCCCACTATCTTGGGCTGCCAATATTAACCTTTCATCTCTTGGTTTTTATTCACCTCTCCTTAACCATTCCTGCATCTGTTCCTGATTAATACAAGGTTCTTACAGAAGTTTTCCATACCTGCAACTATATTTATGCATTTTCCACATTTCTTGCCTTCTCATCTGGTCCTTCACCTTATATTCTTTCTTTAGTTTTTTGGCACATTCAGTTGCTGCCTGATTTTTATATACTTCTGGTTTGATTTCCATTCCTCTGCTTGATGCCGATATGCTTCTGCTAGATTAAGCAAAGAAGTCTAGTTCTCCTCGTGTTTCAAAACTTTCACTACATTTGGGATTTGTGATGTCAGCAGATATGTGTGGAGTCCCACGATTGCAGAACTATACATGTAATCAATTTCAAGGAGGCCCATCCCTCCTTTAGAACAGGGAATATATAATAGTGGCATGTACTTATTTTTATAAATCATTTGGTGAGCATGAAGCATCCTTCTTGTTTTCCTGTCTCATCTATCCAACAGTTTTGGGGCCAGTCAACCACTCCAAAACTGTAAGTAAGGACAGGAAGAGCAAACTGGTTTATAACTTGAATTTTGTTACTAGATGTCAACACTGTTGTCAGGATTAATGTCTTTTAAAGTATTCTTTACTTTTATTCACATTTGTTCATGTCTTATTGTTGATCCTTCATCAATTCCCAAATATTTATACACTCCTTCTTGCTCAGGTTCTTTTATATCACATTCTTGTCCCAATCTGATGTCCCCCTGATCCTACAGTTTCCATGCTTTAAAGGTTGCTTTTGCACATTTATCAAGACCAAATGGCATTCTTATATCATCTGAAAAAGTTTTGATAACTTGCAGTTGTGCTTTCAGTTCCTCATCTGATGAGCTATACAGTTTTAAATCATTGACAAAGAGAAGATGAGAAGTCTTTACACTTTGTTGTTTTCTAGGAGCCAAATTATAGCCATAGCCTAAAATGTTATGGATACAGCTTAGTGGGTTAAGGGCAAGGCAGAACAGCAACAGTGACAGTCACTCTGGAATATCCCCCTTTGAATTTTTATCCCTGGGATAATAATTTGTACTTATCATGGCTTAAAAGTGGTCTGCAACTGATTCATGGTCCCTGTAATGTAGTCCAAAACCAGTTAGTGGTGGAGGTAAATGGGTCCTTCAGCAAAACAAAGTATAAAATAAGCAAAAAATAGAAGAAGGCTCCAAACCACGGCACTTAAAAACATAAACTGTTTAATAACAAAGCAATGAGTGAGCGCTTTCACACTATATAGACCTTGATATGAGAGCATGATGTTGCAGCACTTTAAGATTTTGCATGAGTTTAATTGAATTGAGCTGCTTATTGGTTGAACTTGATTTAAATAGAGGATGATTTTGTGCATTTGCTGTCTGATGAAGCAGTTTGTTACTGCGAAAGCGCTCACCCATTACTTTGTTATTAAATAGTTTATGTTTTTAAGTGCCACGGTCTGGTGCCGCCTTCTGTTTTTGCTTATTTTGTCACTGTAATGTAGTCAATCAGTGTAGGATGTATCCTATATATTTTAAGCACTCTTTTATCCATGAATGTGGGATACTATCAAATGCTTTTTTGTAGTCAATCCATGTCATACTTGGGAGTTTTCTCCTTTTTACAGTTCTCCATTATAACTTTAACAACAAATTATCTTTTGTTCCATAGGACTTTCTTTTATTGCCCTTTTGTTCTACTGCCATAATTGAGTTTTCTTCTAAATGACTACAAACTCTGTCGGCATCAGTTCCTGTGTATAATTTATATGTTGTTAGAAGGCAACTTTTAGGGTAGCTTGCAGGTTCACTCTTAAGTACGAACATTGTTTTTCTAGTTGTTAGCCAGGTTGGTGTCTGTTCGGGATGCCCATATAAATAGTTCTTACTCATGCCTAAATCTTCGTGCAAAGATGTTAATACTTTGGACCAAAAGTTAGGTACTGCATCTAGGCCTGGGGTTTTCCAATTAGAAGCTTTTCTTAACTTTGTTTCAATCTCTCTGGCCGTCCCATTTTATATCATGTACCTTTAAACTTATTCTTTCTTTTACTTCTTCTATCCATTTATCATCTTTGTTATGTTCCATAATATCTTCATAGATACTTCTCCAAAATGTATCTGTTTCTTCATTTTGGCGGTCTTTCAATTCGTTTTACCTTGTTTCCCAATTCTCTATAAAACTTTTTGGGTCATCGTTAAATTGCTTATTTTATACTTTTCCTTTATATTTATCTGTGTATCTTCTAAGTTTTTCCGCTTGTGCTGAGATTTTTAGTTTTTTTATTTGCGATAGTACATGATAGATCCTAGTCTGTTCTAATACTGCGCATTGCTTTTATCACGTTGATCTGTTCCCTCTTCTATATTCTTCTAACAGTGAAACTTCATGTCTTAATTGCTTTATAGTTTTCTCTGTTCGATACTTCCATGATGGTATTCGATTTCTCCCCTTCCTTTCCCTCACTACCCTATATTCTTGTGATAGAATTTTATCAGTTATTAATTTAGCTGCACAGTAATATATCCTATTTACTTCTGTTACATCGCATGGATCTCTATGGACAGTCCTCTTTACTGTGTTCATTTGTTCTATCAAGTGTCTGACTTTTTGGGTTTTATTGACCATCTGCAGTCTATTTCTTTCATTGATCTTAACATATCTATCCATGTCTAATAAATCAAGCATCTCTTCTTTTAGCTCATTTACTTCTAAACTAAGGGTACATTTTTTGTTTTCCATTTCATGCAGACATTCTATAGAAAGTTCTATAGCAAGTTCTATAGCATGTTCCTGTGGTACATTCACTTCAATTTCATCCTGGGCCATTCGTTGCTCTGTCATTGGAACTCACTAGCCTATCACTCCTCAACATTGACTGCATCAGAGTTTCCACAACTTCCTATTCCTTCCTTTGCTGTCCAGCTTCAAGTGAACGTGTTATACTGGTTTCCTGTGGAAGGCTCCAAAATATCTTCATATGGCACCTGACCGATTGTTTCCTGTTCCACTGGTTTCCCCTTAGTTTGGAAATCCATTGCTCTAGCCTGTTGTGGTGCTTTCTGAATTAGATTTTCTACACTGGATCCTTCACTTCGCAGGTACGCCATAACCTCAGTCTCTATTTCTTTAACTTCTCCATTACTAATCTCCTTTTCCTCTGTCTTCTTATTTTTTTGTATTGTAAAGTTTTCCATGTCCAGATTCCTTTGCCTGTATTTCTCTTCAAATATCTTTGGTGCTGCTCTTTTTGCATTGATTAGTTTTGCTTTCTCCTTTGAATAAATGAATGAATGGAAAAAGACTAAACTGCTAAGAGACATACGTGACTATGAACGCAATCAAGCGTTTGTTGTCTCTTCTTCTAAAACTAACAGACATCGACAGGTTAGGTTCCAGGAAAATGGAGAAGACATGGAACATAGTCAAAATCAGTGCTGGTCTGCCGAAAGTGGAACTTCATCAGCAGAAGGAGAAGGGGATGAATATCCATGATTACCAAAAGGACAAAATCTCGCTTATTTAAATAAAAAATTCTCGTGCCCAAAAAGGGCACCAACAGGAAAATAAGAAAATAGTCTGGCAGGATCAACAGCGAGGTTTTGGATACAATTCCCGTACTAATAAATGGGGTAAATGGACATAATGACTTGGGACTTCAAACTGATACACAAGTGAGTAGTTTTGAGTATGTTGTTAATTTGTCAGGATGTATTTTAAATGATGCTGAAAGAAATGTGCTAAATAGGGGTTTGAAATTGATCCTCACGGCTCTCCCTAGAGCATATGAAATTAAAGGGGAAATTTTCAACTTTTTGTCCTTAAATTACATTTAACAGATTTTTTTTTTTGAAAATCAAAAAATTACATAAAATGCATGTGTGAAAGATTTTGAAAGTAGTGAGGAAAGTTTTTTTTCATGTAATTCGGAGATGGAGGCAAATGCATATAGTAATTTTGATACTAGTGGTATTTCATACAAAAGTAAATTTACACCTTTTTTCAAATGTGATAAAATTGAACAGTTCCATTGTATCTCGAACTTTGCAGTTGAACAAGAATACAAGTTATTTTTTAGAAATGCAGTTGATTATAATATGACACAAAATGAATGGTTAACTTTAAAGAGCTTAAGTGAAAGAAAAGAGATGGTGTTTAAACCAGCGGACAAGGGAGGTCAATTAGTCATATTACACTACACACAGTACATAAATATGTGCTACCAACAAATTAATAATGATAGAGTTTACAATAAGATAAGATCTTCAGCTTATCAAGAAGCAGTAAAAATTATGAGGAATTGATTCAGAAAGGGGTTAGGTTGAATTATTTCAGCCAGGAAGATGGTAAAAATAAATTTTTGAATAAGAACAGCACAATGGCAACATTTTTTGTATTCCAAAAATACATAACAGTTTGGTTAACCCTCTGGGTTGTCCTATTGTATCTGCCTGTAACCATTTTACTTATAACATAGCATGTTTTCTACATCAGTTTTTGCTAAAGAAGGTGGTACAATTACCCTCATACATTAAAGATAGTTTTGATTTTCTAGACACAGTAAAAACAATATCATGGCAAAAGGGGATGCCTTTCATAGTGATTGATGTAGTTAGTCTATACACCAACATAAGACATACAGATGGCATAAAAGCTATAGATATTTTTTCTAGAAAATAGCCCGAGTATGCAGTATATTGTGGAATTAATATTATTTTGTCTTGAGAACAATATATTTGAATATAATGGTCTTCTTTACCAGCAAAAATGTAGAACAGCTATGAGGTAGCTTTTGCCCCCCACATATGCCAATTTATTTATGGGTCTCTATGAAAATTTGTATGTGTATAAAAATATTTTTTTAGGGAGCATCTTATACACTACTTTAGATACATAGCTGATCTGATCTGATCTTTATATGTAAAGGGGGATTTGAAAAAGTGGAGAAATGTATTCAAGAACTGCAAACAAACAGGTTTGAGATCAAATTTGATGGTCTGGAGAAAGGCAACATAGTGAACTATTTGGATATCACTTTGGAAGGCAATATGAGTGGTAAATTAAAAACATAAATATAGAGAAAAATGGGACAGCTTAGCCATATGTTGCATGGCACTAGTTACCATCCCCCGCATACAATCACATCTATTCCTTATGGATAGTTAGTTATGATTAGACGTCTATGTAGTGATTTCAGAGATCGTGAAAGGGAAATTAATAGTGCAGTAAACATGTTCATACAAAGAGTTATGACCAAGAGAATGTATTGAAGGGGTATTTTAGAATGGCGGCTGGACAAGCAGGTAGAACACTGGGACGAGGAGAAAGAAAGGGGACATGAAGGGAAGAAAAGAAGGAACTATATTTTCTGTCAAAATATACAACTTTTGCAGATAAGTTGGAGAAATTAGTAAAACAGTTATCGGTCTTATATACAAAAAGAAAAGAACTTTTTAAAAGGAGTCAAATTACGTTTTTCATATAAAAGGGGTAGAAGCCTGAAAGCTATTTTAGTACATGCAAAGTTCAGAATACCAAGAGAAATAGGAGATCAAATATCTTCCAATGAAGGGACTACTCCATATGGCAATTGTACAATATGTCAGTACACAGTTAATAGTTTTCAAAATATTAATGGGAAAAGATTTGACAGAAAAGGCAGTTTTAGCTGCAACAGTGAATTTTTTTTTTTTTGTGTGAAATTTTTCATATCTGGATGCTTTTGCCTGTATTTCTCTTTGAATATCTTTGGGGATGCCTTCTTTATATTGATTAATTTGGCTTTTTTCCTTTGCATAAATATTGCACCATATCAAATCTCTCTTTTTTCTTTCTCATGTCCATATTTCTTGTTTTATACTTTTCAAAGATGTCTAGGTTTTGTTGTTTGTATTTTCTCACTTCCTCAGAAGCTTCTTTTTCCAAACATTCTTCTTCTGGCAGTTTTTCTTGTGGAAGTATTTTTCTTTCCTCTAATTTCTCCCTTAACTGTTTTGTATATATTGTATCTGGAAATTCTGGGCTTTTTGCAAAATACTAACAATGCATAATTTCTTTCTTATCCTCAATAGTCCACTTTATCGTCTTTATGGCTCTTCTTTGGCCTATTAGTTTTTGTGATTTTTGTAGACTACTACTTCCTTCTACAACAGGGGGACCAATCTTAGCCCTGGACCTGACCTGACCCCATTGTAGGAATGTTTCTGTATTTTGAGGATTCTACACTGTCATCTTTTCCAGTACTGGCACCAGTGTGCCTACCAGGATTGACCACTTTTTTATCCTGGGTCTTGTGCACCCAGCTATATTTTTAAAAATTTTAACCTACACCTGTCCATGGTATATGCTATATAAATACAGTCTATATATCAGTTACATCTTGGTGAGATTTTGTGAAAAACAGGGCCCACCTCGCGAAGGTACTCACCACGACTTGAGGATGAATTCAGTTTCAGAAATAACACTCCCCTTTACTTGCTGACTTCTCTCTCCATTCGGACCCCTTTTTTCTACCCTCTGTGAATGCCATGATGGCACATTCGAGTACGGCTATCTGAAAAACACCTTCAACAGTCAGCACATTTATATGGCTTCTCCCTTTCATTATGGAATACAAAGAAAGTCTGCAACTCTGGTATCATTCCAACCTGATCAAACAGCAACTGCAAAAGTGCTTTTCAGAAAAGGTATTTTAGCGGCATGGTACTTGAGCAGTAACATGAATTTCAAATATTATAAAAAGGAAAATGTCTTTCTGGAGATCATAATAAAACAATTTTAAGCAGGCTTTTATAGACTGCTGTGATATAATCTGAGAAGAATCAGATATTTTTGATATGTTGTTTTTGACAAATGAAAAAAAACTAAGCTGGACTCAAATGATTGAAATAAACAAATGCTCATAAAAAGAGTCAATGTAAAGGATTCAGACCTTAAAATTCAGCTAAGAAACAAATCTCTTCCACTTACATGTGTTAAGATTGTTTTGCATTAGGTCTCTTGATTACTTTAAGATCTTTAACACTGGAGTGGAAAAATAAATCTTGTTAAGAATCAAAATTGTATCCTCCAAGGCTGACAGACTCAGACAATGAGAATGGGAAGAAGTACCCTCCCCTGATGCCATATTAGTAAGATTTGATAGAGATGACGGCTGAGCTATAACAGAAAAGAAATCAGGTGCCTTTAAAGAAGATACTGTGATTACCCTGGCAAACAGACAGCTATCAAAATGAGATTCATCTAACACTGTTTTGCTCAAAGTAGCACCTTCTGATTAAGAGGAAACGGGGAGAGGTAAACACCAAGCTTTGCGTCCACTGGAATAAGAAAATGTCTGTTTTATGATTACTTTCATAACACAACAGAAACAAAAGATTTTGATTTGATTCTTCTGATGTGTGACGAGCAGGTTCACCTCTGAAGGCTCACGTCCATGCATTATGCTAAAATATCCATGGCTTCAACTTCCATTCAGACTAGCTCCCTGAACCAACAAATTCTTGAATGGTCTCCCCAAGCATTACAGAACCTTAATCAAAAATAAGTATCAGCAAAAATAAGCATTAAGGTAGCAGGTGGAACGTGGTAAAAACAGACAAAATAGCTGATAATGCTTTCTGTAATGCGATTGCTTCTTTAAAAACTAAGAACATCACGATCGCATTGCAGAATCTTTACAAAATATAACTGTCATCTAGGGATAATCTGTTCCCACAAAACTGTAAGGGCAGTGGAGCATGTACCTGTATTGAAAGAAGAAATAATGCTTCCATGCGATCACCGGTTTCACATTACAGTAGCTTTGATTAAGATCCCTCAAAAAATAGATGCACCCAGCAACTACAGTGAGCAGAATAGTTCCCACAGATGCCCAAGTTTGTCATTTTATTGGCTGCAAGCCATATTAAAACTATCTAATGCATATACAATTAGCAGGGGAGTTGCCAGGGCGAACGAAATTGAGGAGGGTGGTTTGTGGGTGGTCCTTCGACATCAACAGAGAAAACAAAAAGGGCATTATTACCGAGCCACTGCAGAGCCCATATGAAGTGTACAGCTCTGCGAGAATGTCACAGGCTTAAAGATGGAAGAAAGTACCAGAGATGTCAGTAGAGGGAATGGAAAAACAGTCAAAGTTGTTATTTTCTGTAGCACAGTGTATGGTCTATGGTGCCAAAGTCATATGACAGGGAAGAAAAACGTTTCTGAAATGAGGAAACATCTGAGGAAGCACGTAGTGGTCTTTTAAGTACCACATCCCTGTAGTGCTATCTGTATTAATTTGAAGATGTCTTGCTTAAAAGTTGTCCTGCAAAGCTGTCAGGGACCTGTACACTGCTTTCATTTCCTTAAAGTGGATAAAAATTAACTTCTGTTCTTCAGACTAGCTCCCTGAACCAACAAATTCTTGAATGGGCTCCCCAAGCATAATTCAAAGAATATGCAATTAGGTACTGAGCTACGAATGGTAGAAGTAAAGTGGCTACTATAAGTAACATTTCCATAACTGTGCACCACAAGAATTACTTATTTGCATGCTGTGGGTTCAGAATCCTCATATCCAGTGACATTCTCTGAGACAAGGGTCTCCTGCCTGGTGGCAGTACTACCAGAGTTGAATAATGATTTTTAGCCACAAGGCAGGCCTCTATCCCCTGCAGTTTTGTTTAGGTCAATTTGTTTTAACTTTGAGTAAATCTGAAATAAGTTAGGCAGTGTGTGTCTGACTTAATCTGTAAGTCATCCTGGTGTTTATTATGGAAGTTTGACTGGAAGAAAACTTTGATTTCCCATCATGAATCATCCATTCTGCTACGTCTTTACTACACACAACACAGACACACACACACTGCACTATTTAAGCTAATACTGGGGAAGGGTGCCATTTACCTTTCTACTGCACAAGAGCTGGTCCAGGCAAGTTCAACTCTAAGTATGCCTTTGTAGCAAGAGTGAATTGCAGATTCTTCCTGATATACAGTTCGGCAGCTACCCAAGTTATTTTCTACAAAAAATCATTGATTTCGTTCTTGTGTCACTGCAAGAGTCCGCTAGATGGTTGAGCTTAAGTGACTTTTATACCTGGGTCATCAATAAGATCAGTGAATTTGCCATGGAGCACTTTAATGTTTTAGACAACTGGCTTAAACAGGGGGTTACAGATGCAAACCATAACATTTCTCACTTTCTGGACTTGATTTTTTCCAGATTGGGCCTTGAAACTAGAGATTTAATAGCAGAACCAGTCTCTGTGATTGATCACTAATCTGGCATACTTCAAACTTTGGTTCCTCCAGCTACACCTTCCTGATACTATTAAGATCTGCATGCTGTTGACTGGGGAACAATAGGCCCATTAATAGACTAGTACTCATGAAGACGATCCAAATGCAACTGTCAAGACTTTCAATATATCAATGACTTATGCTTCTGATATTGCCCTAGCTTGGGTATGGCCCAGGTCTGTCACATAATCACATCACACAATCACTGTTCAGTCGTCAGTTGCAGTCATGAAAAAAAAAGAAAGAAAAAAAAAAGGAAGCAGCAACAGTGATGAAGGACTCACCTACTCATGAGCAGCCATATTCTGGATCTATACTATGCTGAATTCCACTGGGAATCACACATAAGAAAGTACATTTTGTATCCGTTGTGATTTTCACTGCAATAAACTGCCTTGCTGTACTTTTTCAAGTGTTTTGCAAACTACACAGCTAACTATGCCTTGCTGTTCGGAAATGTTTTTTTTTCCCTCATAGCACTTGTTAGGATGTTCCACAGTTCTTTACATAAGAGGGCAGTTCACTTTCAAGAATGTACCCACTGAGTACTGTGACAGTTCTTTTACTGTCTTACCAGATTTTTTTTTGGGGGGGGGGGGGGGGGGGCTGAGTTTATGTTGAGTAACATGACGCCACAATGACTGTTTCTTCTCTGTAGCCTAAATGTTAGTTGGATCTTGGTAGCATAACAATGTTAAGTTCATATCTCAAGCCACTAGGGCCAACTATTTTCCAGATAATCATCTCATTGCTGAATACCGGGATGCTTCCATCTTCTTTAAGAGTGGCACAGATCACTTCAATCCTTAAAAAAAAAAAAAAAAAAAAACAGCTACTTGATCTAATTGCCTAGTGAATTACCACATGTCTCTAACCACTTACTGGGAATATTACTGAGAAAGTGAAGGCAAGGGATCAAAGCTTTTATTCAGTCTCGGTCCTCCTTAATCTCTCAATATACCCATAATGGACCATGGAATCATTCTAGACCATCCACAAAGGCAGTGCTCTGAAATAGTTTGCCTCTTACCTCTCAGGTCATTTCTATTGCGTAATGTCCTGGTCAGATCTTCTGGATCCTTTCCTTCTGGAATATGACTGCCTCAGGCCTACATTTTAGTTGAACTGTCCAAAACTCAATGCAGCAAACATATAAAACTATGTTGATTCATGCTACCATTTATACATCATGTCTAACTTGGCTCATCCCCATGATAAACTACTGGGAAAATAATGTGGACTTTATTTCGCATGTCTGTGCTCAGTACTTGAAAGGCTGCCTGATGGATCAATGATTACCATTTAGGGACCAGACCCAATGAAACACCAGGCAACAGTGCTGTCTGATGCTAAAGCAGCAGTAAAAAAGGATACTAGAAATTTCCAACTATATAGTCATTTAATTATAAATTTGTTGAGCTTGTAGTCTCTCTGAGCTTTGGGCTAATATATAGGACCAAGATGTATATGCCAGAAAGAAATTAAAAATACATGGAGTAAAGCACAAAATAAAATATGCAAAAATGCAAATCAATCAAATTAAAAAAAACAGTAATAATAAAAATGCATTACTAGCACTCATTCAGTACCTTTTTAGAAAACGCAAATTTATTTGCATCACTGGATAGCTTGTTAAAAACTTTAAAAATACAACTAGTGCAAGATAAATATACAGATCACAGCAGAACTGCATCAGATAAAAGCCACATAGCCTACGTATACAGATAAGAATTGCTTTTACAATAATCACATTTATTATGATTGTATAGTAAGTGATCAGAAACATCTGCCATTTAGCTTCACATTTAACAGTGAACTATCTATTCTGGGTATGTTTCAGCCCCTACATGAGTACAGTACTTCCCTTCTCCATATCCACTAAGTAGGATTACTAGATCTTCTACCATTGGAGAGATTATTTGTTTCTACTTTGCTATGCATTTCTTAGTTAATAATAAAACTGTATTAACAGAAATCTGTACAGTCAATACACTGATCTTAGCAGAAAAAGTTTAGGGCTCAGAGGTGACTGGCTGCCCATAACCCTGTCAAGCATTTCCTGTACATGAGGTGTAAACAAAAAAAAAAATGGTACGTCAGTCCCAAAGCACATGTTGCCAATCTCTATAGGCCAGCGTCTCACACCTCCAGCACACATCCAATACCTCAGGGTACATTTGGGCTAGTCAGTGGAAGTGTGTGAAAAAAACATATACAGACATTGCCTCCCCCAAAAAGTCAAAAGCATCTGGAACTGGTGGCATATCTTGTAGCAAGATGAAGAGCCTGCCATTCCTGTTTGGTTACAGAGGCTTGTACATCCACTTCTAAGACAAGCCTAAAGACATCAGATATAATGTTTGTGCAGATGTCCAATTTTGTATGTGGGAGAACCTTGTTTATCCTAATTAGCAAAGACCCATGACAAGGAGGTTGGTATAGAATCAGCAACCCCTCTGTGAATAAACAGTGTGCAGCTGACCCTTCAGCCAGTTAAATAATAGCTGTGTTGAGGATGCAGCATGAAGGAGCTTTCTGAAATGAGTCTAGGACATAACAGAGTCTACCACTAGCAACTGTTCTCAGTACTGCAGGTCTGGAAATTTACCCAACTCAACAAGTATTGCTTGTGTGATACAACAAAAAGTGAGTGTATATTTGATGGGTATAAAAGATGCAGCCCAAGAGGTCACTGTGAAGGTGAATGGATGATTTGTATGCCTCAAAAAGTACATGTAAAATAAAACAAAAAGATGTGTCCATGCCCACCAGTGTGCACCACCCTCATTCCTTCACAAACACCAGTTCTTCTGCGCAAACCTGATAAAGCAATTCTTTTCCAAACTGGGATGTAAACCACTTGGGGCGTACCCCAAAAGGGTATATTCAGCAGCTTTAATGTACAGCCCCAGGTCCAATAACCCCAGTACTCCCTCTCCCAGTGGCACAGCTAACACCCTC